>NW_027443414.1:0-46671 GCF_048569485.1 Anomaloglossus baeobatrachus | reverse complement strand
GTCAATTCAAACAGGATCAGTTCAAGTATACAAATCCAATCTTTATTACATATAAAAAGACAAGTTTAAAAACTTAGACAATGATCCAGAATAATAAATTACAGTTATAGACAGGAGTATAGAGAAGAAGTTCAGAGGAAAAGGCTGTTCAAGTCTGCGCCCTTACCATGGGAAATCAAAAGTTCAGCCACAGCATGTGAAACTAACTGTTACAGTCCAAGTGGACAAACACATGCTGATTACTGGCAAAGACATAGTTACTTACCCATGATGCAGGCTACCCAGAACAACAGCCACCGCACCCCAACGCGTTTCGAAGTCTTTTTCAAGGGACTGCGACATGGTGTGTGGTCAGGGGGATCTATTTATATATGCCCAAAGAAGATGATAGGCCCAGCGTTTAATCAGGACGCATGCAGGGGCGGAAATCCGTCCAGGACGTCCTCATCGGGCCGCTCCCGGAAGTGACGCGGGCGTGACAGTGTCGTCACACTGCGCCCGCCTCATCCCGTTACGGAGGCCGTCTTACAGGAGGTTCGGGAGGGGACCGCACCGCGCATGCGTGCCACACGCGCGGCCATCTTTAATGTGGGCAATACAGAGGGCAAAGTTACGTCTGGAAACAAGAAGTTCGGAGGGGAGCCATACCACGCATGCGTGCAGCAGGTGCAGCCATCTCAGATAAGGGCACTGAAAAGGGCAGAATCGCGTCTAGCACCGCACAGAAAAAATGTTTTTTAATATATCACGTAAGTGGTAGGGGCAGGTATGGAGAACACTGCCAAATAACAAGGATGTGTGCTGGAAGATGCAGAGACAAGATCTATATTCCCATCAAACTATACATAGTAGAGGGGAGCGAGGCAAAATTACAACCTCTGCTCCTACCAACACTGCAACAAACATACCCTTCATATCAGAGTGGATGTGTATCATAGGGTATATCACCCAGGGTTTGCATCCAATCTATGTGTCAGTTACATAAAAGGAGGGAGAGAGAAAACAGGATAAAGTGATCCTACCGAACACATCCCACCTCAACCGTATCACATATTAATGCACCAAGATAAGAAACAAAACAAGGGGGGAGTCCAGCGTGACGGGACCCACGGCTCTAGTCCAAAAAATATATGGACAGAGTCGGAGGGCACAACAGGCCCGACTTCAATCAATAAACCCATCAGAATCCGTCTAAAATATATAAGAAGCATAGTGCATTAATTTTCCTAAAGATAGAAACTGATATTACCACATCCAATTATGATATTTTGTTAACAGTAGCTACATATAGAGACAGAGAATAAAAAAAAAATAAATAAAAAAGATGGGTCCTGTGTGAAGAAAGCCCCGATCCACCTCCTATGTGGGAGCAGGATCAAAGGCCCACGGCAGGCAGGATCCAAGGTAACCAACACAACATATAGACAAGAGCATAGAAATAGATATTACTTCACAAAACATCCAATAAACAATTTGTCATCATTTATTCTGACGTAGAGTCCCCATATTTCATGCTTGAAGTCCGAACCGAACATCGTATGTCCCCGACAGATGTAGCGAAAAGGCCAGAGGATATGAAGATCCCACTTGATCATAGATGAAAAAGGATACACTAACATTGAATAGAGAATAAAACCAAAATTAAAAACCCATACAAAAAACACACCATTAAAAGAACAGAGGAGAAAAGGTTATCAGCGCTAATACTCTTGTATGGAATTTATAGAAAAGGTGCAAAAGACAAATGCTCGTTGAGGCCACATGGTGCCATAGTTCCCAATGTGACGATCCAGCGGAATTCAAGTTTGGCCAATGCTTTCTTATAATTACCACCTCTTATTCCAAGTTGAAGCTTATCAATCCCCCGCACTTTCAAAGAAGCGGGGTTGCAAGCATGATGTAACTTAAAGTGTCGGGGGATGGTCTTGAGGGACCCGAGATCAGACACCTCCCTTGCAGCAACGATATCCCTGACATGTTCTCGCACCCGGACGCGGAATTGTCTGGATGTTAGTCCGACATAAGTCAGACCGCAACCGCATCCGGCCGCGTAGATCACGTACTCGGTGCTGCAATTAATGAAGTGCCTGATCTCAAATCTCCTCCTCCCATCTGCCGACAAAAAAGTTTTGGTCCTTTCAATGTTGCGGCATGATAGGCATGTCCCACAATCTCAAGAGATCAACAGGTGGTCATAATCTCCCCCTAAGGCATAAAAAAGCTATTGATGAGTTAAAATCATTAGAGGGAATTGTAATTAAACCTGCGGACAAGGGGGTTAATGTGGTAATTTGGCCCACGGACATGTATGAACGTGAGGCCTTCAGGCAGTTAAGAGACCATGACACCTATACTCCCCTATCTGGAAATCCCACGAAAAGGTTTGAATCTGAACTGGAAGTCATTCTTGAGGCGGCCTTCCTACGCGGTGTGATCACCAAAAAAGTATATGAGGGTCTCCACACCAAATTCCCAGTAACGCCCACTTTCTATTTATTACCAAAGATACATAAAAATGTTTTTTTATTTTTTTTTTTTTTTTTTTTTTTATTCTCTGTCTCTATATGTAGCTACTGTTAACAAAATATCATAATTGGATGTGGTAATATCAGTTTCTATCTTTAGGAAAATTAATGCACTATGCTTCTTATATATTTTAGACGGATTCTGATGGGTTTATTGATTGAAGTCGGGCCTGTTGTGCCCTCCGACTCTGTCCATATATTTTTTGGACTAGAGCCGTGGGTCCCGTCACGCTGGACTCCCCCCTTGTTTTGTTTCTTATCTTGGTGCATTAATATGTGATACGGTTGAGGTGGGATGTGTTCGGTAGGATCACTTTATCCTGTTTTCTCTCTCCCTCCTTTTATGTAACTGACACATAGATTGGATGCAAACCCTGGGTGATATACCCTATGATACACATCCACTCTGATATGAAGGGTATGTTTGTTGCAGTGTTGGTAGGAGCAGAGGTTGTAATTTTGCCTCGCTCCCCTCTACTATGTATAGTTTGATGGGAATATAGATCTTGTCTCTGCATCTTCCAGCACACATCCTTGTTATTTGGCAGTGTTCTCCATACCTGCCCCTACCACTTACGTGATATATTAAAAAACATTTTTTCTGTGCGGTGCTAGACGCGATTCTGCCCTTTTCAGTGCCCTTATCTGAGATGGCTGCACCTGCTGCACGCATGCGTGGTATGGCTCCCCTCCGAACTTCTTGTTTCCAGACGTAACTTTGCCCTCTGTATTGCCCACATTAAAGATGGCCGCGCGTGTGGCACGCATGCGCGGTGCGGTCCCCTCCCGAACCTCCTGTAAGACGGCCTCCGTAACGGGATGAGGCGGGCGCAGTGTGACGACACTGTCACGCCCGCGTCACTTCCGGGAGCGGCCCGATGAGGACGTCCTGGACGGATTTCCGCCCCTGCATGCGTCCTGATTAAACGCTGGGCCTATCATCTTCTTTGGGCATATATAAATAGATCCCCCTGACCACACACCATGTCGCAGTCCCTTGAAAAAGACTTCGAAACGCGTTGGGGTGCGGTGGCTGTTGTTCTGGGTAGCCTGCATCATGGGTAAGTAACTATGTCTTTGCCAGTAATCAGCATGTGTTTGTCCACTTGGACTGTAACAGTTAGTTTCACATGCTGTGGCTGAACTTTTGATTTCCCATGGTAAGGGCGCAGACTTGAACAGCCTTTTCCTCTGAACTTCTTCTCTATACTCCTGTCTATAACTGTAATTTATTATTCTGGATCATTGTCTAAGTTTTTAAACTTGTCTTTTTATATGTAATAAAGATTGGATTTGTATACTTGAACTGATCCTGTTTGAATTGACTTCTTTTCAAACCCCTGATATTGGTCATCTATTCCCTCTTTGTTCTCTTAGTCTTCTATATGCTTTGTGAGGGTGACCATATGATATCTTATGATGTATAAGGTGGTCCTTGGTGTCCTATCTTGTTTCATAACAGTACAATATATTGCTACTTGAGAGTACAATGGGTCAAATGACCATGAGGCACATACAAAAAATTTTTCCAAAGCCATAGTGAAAACATTTGTACTGAGGAAAGAAAATTTCCACATGACCTATCTGGAGAAACATTCTGGATCAAACAACCAAAAATAGTCAAGCAGGTAAATACACACCTATATGGATAACAGGATGATATGTGTTCAATTGTATAGCGTCATTGCCATTAAGGTACAAATGGAAAACTTGCAATCCTATATAGTGAAGGAAATGAACACATATCATATCAAAGAACACAGGAACATGGGTGTGAGAAAAACCTCAATGTTTATACTTTGTTCTTTATAATGGTGTGAACATGTATATGTCTCAGTACCTTATGCACTTGAGAATTCTAGTGAGTAGATGATGAAAGCCTATTCCAGAACTGGAATCGGTAAATAATTGTAGGTGGAATCTAAATGAAAAGATGGTACAAGTGTTATCATGACACGTGGGCTATAACACAATGGACCGTGTGACAAAGAAGAAAGGAGAGAAAGAAGAGGAAGAAAATGGAACTACCTGTAACATTACGTGATAGTCACTGGTAAGTATCACTTGACAATTCAGGTGAAAAAGGATTCCTTTATTAAAGGGTTCTCAGTCGCCTCAGGATCATGAAATACTAGGGTAAATGATATGAGAATGGGTAAGAAGCACCACTAAAGGAAATATGAGATGCAGGACATATATCTATAAACCCCTGAACTACATGATAGAAATAAAAAGAAGAAAAAAGAAAAAAAAGAAGAAAGAAGAAGAACACATAGAATGCGGAAAGAGAATGGGTACAACTACCTGAGTTACTGCAGGGAGGCCCCTGGTTGGTATTGTGAGGGTTAGTGGAATTCCTTCACTGAAGGGTTCTCAGTTGCCTCAGGTTCGTGAGAAATGCTATAGACAAATAATGCCCGGAGAAAAGGGGTTCATATACAGCGAATAATGGTAATACAAGGTACATGTGTCACATGTAATAGTATATATATATATATATATTGTACTAAGCTCTACACCAGAAATAGAAAGTAGTCCCTCTGCCTTTTGTCTAGGTGCCCTGAGTTATGTCCTGTAAACTGTCACAGCGACCCAGACACACATGTGTAGTAGGGGAATATCCCTGCTGAGATGCCAGTGCTTGAGCACTCGTTTGCTGTGGAGTTGAACGCTATGTGAGCAGTTCTTACCTTCAATGAGCAGAAGTCTCTTTTTTCAGATTTCAATATCTCTGTGGGTATCTGGCAAAAATATGGAATACTCTTTACTGCTAAGACCCTGTACACCACTCCCACTAAAGGGGGCTTTACACGCTGCGACATCGCTAATGCGGAGTCGTTGGGGTCACGGAATTTGTGACGCACATCCGGCCGCATTAGCGATGTTGCTGCGTGTGACACCGATGAGCGATTTTGCATCGTTGCAAAAACGTGCAAAATCGCTCATCGGTGACATGGGTCTCCATTCTCGATTATCGTTACTGAAGCAGTAACGATGTAGTTCGTCGCTCCTGCGGCAGCACACATCACTCCGTGTGACACCGCAGAAACGAGGAACCTCTCCTTACCTGCCTCCCAGCCGCTATGAGGAAGGAAGGAGGTGGGCGGGATGTTCCGGCCACTCATCTCCGCCCCTCCGCTGCTATTGGGCGGTCGCTCAGTGACGTCGCTGTGACGCCGCACGGACCGCCCCCTTAGAAAGGAGGCGGTTCGCCGGTCACAGCGACGTCGCCGGGCAGGTAAGTATGTGTGACGGGTCTGGTCGGTGTTGTGCGGCATGGGCAGCGATTTACCCGTGTCGCGCAACAGATGGGGGCGGGTACCCACACTAGCGATATCGGGACCGATATCGCAGTGTGTAAAGTAGCCTTTAGTCACATGACCAAGACTGTATCTGTGTCCCTACAACACACTTGAGACAAATGTGTGTGTGAGCCTGCATTGTGGGGTATATATAATATATTATAGAGCTGGGAAGGATCATTCTAAGCAGTGAGCTGTTCCAGTATTTGTAGGAAAATACCCAGTAGAAGCATCAAACACAGCACCAATACCTCCCATCAGTATCCCACCACAGTGCCATGTAACCCATGCCCTACACACCCATCTACACCAATACTATACAGGCACAAACTAGTATATCTGACTAAAAGCCCCCAAAATATGAAGAACGGCCTATAGTTGAGTGTGGATATAAAATCTATGTGAGCAGAGCTAGAATAGAAATCACTGATCGCATTGAAGTCATTCTGACCATAAATCACCATGATATCAAGGTGAGGAGTTGTGTGTTACTGCTGGGAGGAAAGGGTTAACAGTGGAATATTAAGGTGCATTTCTGTGTGCAGTGTTACTAGTCAATGTAACAATTCAGTATGAGCTGCTCTTGGTGCCGGGGGAGGGAGATGCTCTCCTGAGCAAGATAGATGGGGAATGAACATAATATCTATATAGTGTAAGGCAGGGGGTCTCAAACTCGGCTGGGTGTATGGGCCGCACAGAGGAAAAAAATAATTTGGGGGGCTGCATTCTTTGCAAGACAAAGTGACATTTTTATTGGTACCATATATGTATATATTTTTTTTACACACCTTTGTATGACTGATTTTCAACATTTTTCACTTGTTTATTATAACAAATGTGCACATTCTTTGGTTAAATCTAAAAAAAATAAATGTGATGTTAAAAAAAAGTCATGCCTTATTTTGTTTTTTTTTACATTTTATCCCTTTCTTTTAACTAATAGTGTTACAATTATGACGCTAGCGTTTTGTGAAGGGAATGCTTTGCCTACTTCCGTGACTATGGCCTTCCGGAACTGCTGCATTTTGGCTGACCTCTCCGCCTCGGGAATAAGAGACATAAAGTTCTCCTTGTAGCGTGGGTCTAACAGTGTTACCAACCAGTAATGATTGTCGGCCAAGATGTTCTTAACGCGAGGGTCACGAGACAGGCAGCTTACCATAAAGTCATCCATGTGCGCCAGACTCTTAACAGCCATCACTTCAGTATCCAGACCAACACGATGACTGAACATGCTGTCCTCCTCCTTCTCCTCCTCCTCCTCCTCATCTACCCTGTCCTCTGGCCAGCCACGCTGAACTGAGCATATGACTGGTATGCATGTCATATCCTCAATTTGGCCGGAGAGTTGCTCCATGTCTTCATCTTCCTCCTCGTCATAGTCCTCCACTGCACGTTGTGATGAGACGAGGCTGGGCTATGTGTTATCACCCACACCCACTACTGTTTCTTGCTCCAACTCATCGTGTTCCGCCTGCAATGCATCATGTTTGGTTTTGAGCAGAGACCGTTTTAGAAGGCAGAGAAGCGGTATGGTGACGCTAATAATGGCGTCATCGCCGCTCACCATCTTGGTGGAGTCCTCAAAGTTTTGGAGGATGGTACATAGGTCGGACATCCATCTCCACTCCTCAGGTGTTATGTGTGGAGTTTGACCCATTTCCCGACGGCTTAGGTGATGCAGGTACTCAACAACTGCCCTCTTCTGCTCACATATACTGATCAACATGTGCAGAGTTGAATTCCAACGCGTGGGGACATCACACACCAGTCTGTGAGCCGGAAGATGCAAACGACGCTGAAAGCCGGCAAGGCCGGCTGAAGCAGTAGGTGACTTTCGAAAATGTGCAGACAGGCGGCGAACTTTTACCAGCAGATCAGACAGCTCTGGGTATGACTTTAGAAACCGCTGAACCACGAGGTTGAGCACATGGGCCATGCATGGAACATGTGTCAGCTGGCCTCGCCTCAAAGCCGCCACTAGGTTCCGGCCATTGTCACACACAACCTTTCCTGGCTTTAGGTTCAGAGGTGTGAGCCAGTGATCTGCATGCTGTTTTAGAGCTGTCCACACCTCTTCTGCATTGTGGGATTTGTCACTTATGCAGATTAGCTGCAGCACAGCCTGTTGCCGCTTCGCCGAGGCAGTGCTGCAGTGCTTCCAGCTTGGGACTGGTGTGGAGGGTAAAGTGGATGAGGATGCGCAGGAGGAGGAGGAGGCTGAAGAGCATGACATTCCGGAGCTGTAGAGTGTGGGTGAAACCCTGACTGAGGTAGGGCCTGCAAACCTTGGTGTGGGAAGGACTTGTTCCGTTCCTCTCTCAAACTGGGTCCCAGCTGGGCTGGGCTGGGTCCCTACCCGGCTGGGTAGGGCGTTGTGGGGGGTTTGTCTATCTCCGTTTGAGGTGAGTTTGTTTAAGTTAGCCTTTTCTTTGGCGTTTTTTGGAGCCCTGCGGGTTGGGGAGTTGGTATCGCCCAGTAAGGCGTTCCCCGGGGGCTTGGATTGGGGTGACATTGTCAGTGGAAAACGGAGTTGAATTTTGGATTAGGAAATCGAAAACTGATCAGAGAGGTGTGGGTAGACTAGTCCGTTTGGGGATGGTTGTGGCATCTGATATGTGCCCGTTCAAGTGTCTCGGGAATTTTCAACAGATCCGTCCGAAGGTGGATGGCCCCTTATTATGTCACGAGGATGGGTCCTTTTTATCGAGATACCAATTTGTGAGTGTTTTTTAGGGCATGTTTGAAGTCGTTGGGGTTAGATCCGAAGTCTTTCGGATTGGGGCAGCGACGGAGGCCTCTATATGCGGCCTACCGGAGGAGACAGTTAAGCAGATTGGTAGGTGGAAGTCGCAGCGCTTTAAGTCGTATGTACGTCCCCAGGTGGTTGTTGGCAATTGAGGGGAAAAGGGGGGGGTATTAGGGTAGCAATGGGGGGGGGTGAGAGTGTGTGTTTTTTGTCAATTTGGTTTGGTGAGGCAATAAAATGGTGTCGTCTGTACATTTTGTATTGCAGAAGCACCCCCCCTTCCTTCCCTGGTCTGGATCCTTGGCCACTCTTATGTGTATTGGGGAGCCCGACGAGCGGACGCGAGATGGAACGGGAGACAGCTAGGTTTTGAGAAGGACCTGGCTCTCGTGCGATGGCTCGGTGTTCGGGGGTTAGGGTGGAACAGGGTGTTGCAGGAGGTGCATAGATACGCCCGGTTGGACAGACCTCCTGACATGTTAGTGTTGCATGCCGGGGGGAATGATTTGGGTGGGCGTCCTTTTCGAATCTTGATAAAGGACATCAAACATGATTTGTTACGGTTATGGGTGTCGTTTCCAGGTCTAACGATAGTCTGGTCGGAGATAGTAGCGAGAAAGAGTTGGCAGAAAGCGCGGTCAGTTGACAGGTTGAACAAGGCGCGGGCGAAGGTTAATAGGGCGATCTCGAAGTTTGTTAGTCGGAACGGGGGTATAGCAATACGGCATGTTGAGTTGGAAAGGACGGAAGAGGAATTTTGGTTGGCTGACGGAGTACACCTTAATGCGGTGGGAACTGACTTATGGGCTCTTGGCTTGCAGGGAGGTATTGAGAGGGCCCTTTGGTTGCGGGGGGTCTCAGGCACTTGAAGGGTTTCAAGGTGCCTTCGTTGTGGTGTTGTTTATTGGTGGGTCCTTGAAGTTGGTTTAAAATTGGTTCGGGGATTCATCCGGGTATGGATCCCCTCATTGGCAGAATTGATGGTCCCCTGGTGATTTTGGGGGGGAACCCCGACGGGGTATGTCGGGGCCCCTGGGGGTGTGGTTGGGGTTGACGGAGGATTAACCCTTACCATTTGGTGCTCCTGAGCCAGTGTGGGTAACGGCTGGGAGCAAGTTGAGGTTTTTTATTGCTCGGTTATGGGAATCACCAGGGTTTTGGTAGCTTCAAGGACCTTACCACATTGCAAATTTTATTGGTTATGTATTCTTGTTAATAAAATGGCTGCTATGGCCAAAATTATCCAAAGATAAATTTGTGTCTGTGTAATTACTTTTAAATAAGAAATGGGAATGGAGGTGTGGGGTATGAAAGGAAGACCGGAGTCAACAATTCCAGGGTCAAGCATGTTTATTTGCGTAAGCTTCGTTCCAGGGTAGAAAGGGTAAGAGTGCCTTTCAGAATTCGAAGTGGTCGGACTGTACGGACCACCAAGAACTGCAGGAGAGCTTGAACATCTTCCCATGGATTTGCGACATCCTCCCTCATCAGTTACGTAGGTAAGCAGGTTCTCAGCATTGCAGCCCATTTGTTGTCTTAAGTTAGTTAAGCGGGGTTAACTAACCTGTCAGTTCAGCCTCAGGTCTAAAGCAGAGGCCTGGACTCCACTCCTTACTCCTCACTCCACAACTCTCCTTAAAAACAACTGACTCCTTTTTCCTGCCCCGGGGTCTCCAGACCCCTAGGTGGGCGTTTCCTTCCGTCTGGTCCTGCCCACTGGTGTGCCTGTCTTTCCCTGGGGGAGGTGACTAGGATTTTCTGGTTGGCTTTGTGTGACTTAGGTGAGGGAAGTTGTTATGCGGGGGCCTATGTGTGACTACCTGCAGTGTCAGGGCGTCACATATGTATGTGTGTATGTCTGCTAAAGGAATCCGCACCGTCATATTTACAAACACAAAATTTTGCAGACACCTCATGTGACTCAGGGAACGTCGTAGACTATGTTTTAACAGGAATATTTAACCCCGCACTTTACAGTTACTCTCCAAAAAACCTGCCTCCATTAAACTGAATGGAGGTGGGAGCTGCAAGTTATTAATAGCAGCTGTGATTGGTTGCTATAGGAACAAAGGACATTCATAGTATAAGAAGCTTATGTGTGAGATAATATGATGTCAGTGGGGAGACAGATAGAGAGAGACAGACACAGACTGAGAGACAAACAGACAGAGACAGATAGGCATAGACAGACAGGGAAAGAGACAGAGACAAACAGACAGAGGCAGACAGGGAAAGAGACAGACAGAGATAGACAGGGAAAAAAGGCAGACAGACAGAGACAGAGAAAGAGACAGAGGCAGATAGGGAAACAGACAGAGACAAACATACAGAGACAGGCAGGAGAAAAGGCAGACCGACAGGGAAAGAGACAGACAGGGGAAGAGACAGACAGAGAGAGACAGACAGATAGACACAGACAAAGAAATACAGAGATAGACAGGGAAAGAGACAAACGGGGAATGAGTCAGACAGAGAGAGACAAAGAGAGACAGGCAGAGAGAGACAGGGAAAGAGACAGACAGGGGAAGAGAAAGACAGAGACAGACAAAGAAATACAGAGACAGACAGGGGAAGAGACAGACAGGGGAAGAGACAGACAGGGGAAGAGACAGACAGACAGGGAAAGAGACAGACCTGGAAAAGAGACAGACCTGGAAAAGAGACAGGCCTGGAAAAGAGACAGACAGACATAGAAACAGACAGCCACAAAGAGAGAGAGAGACAGACAGACACAGAGAGACAGACAGAGATAGAGAGACAGACAGACATGGATAGAGATAGAGACACACAGAGACAGACAGATGACAGAGACTGGGAGAGAGACAGACAGAAGCATAAATCCCTAACTAAAACTTAACATTTAATGATAGTTTTAAAAGGTAAAAAAACACAAATCATGTAAATAGAATGACTCTCTTCTGTGCATAGAGTCAACATTTTGTGTTTGTAAATATGACGGTGCGGATTCCTTTAGCAGACATACACACATACATATGTGACGCCCTGACACTGCAGGTAGTCACACATAGGCCCCCGCATAACAACTTCCCTCACCTAAGTCACACAAAGCCAACCAGAAAACCCTAGTCACCTCCCCCAGGGAAAGACAGGCACACCAGTGGGCAGGACCAGACGGAAGGAAACGCCCACCTAGGGGTCTGGAGACCCCGGGGCAGGAAAAAGGAGTCAGTTGTTTTTAAGGAGAGTTGTGGAGTGAGGAGTAAGGAGTGGAGTCCAGGCCTCTGCTTTAGACCTGAGGCTGAACTGACAGGTTAGTTAACCCCGCTTAACTAACTTAAGATAACAAATGGGCTGCAATGCTGAGAACCTGCTTACCTACGTAACTGATGAGGGAGGATGTCGCAAATCCATGGGAAGATGTTCAAGCTCTCCTGCAGTTCTTGGTGGCCCGTACAGTCCGACCACTTCGAATTCTGAAAGGCACTCTTACCCTTTCTACCCTGGAACGAAGCTTAGGCAAATAAACATGCTTGACCCTGGAATTGTTGACTCCGGTCTTCCTTTCATACCCCACACCTCCATTCCCATTTCTTATTTAAAAGTAATTACACAGACACAAATTTATCTTTGGATAATTTTGGCCATAGGAGCCATTTTATTAACAAGAATACATAACCAATAAAATTTGCAATGTGGTAAGGTCCTTGAAGCTACCAAAACCCTGGTGATTCCCATAACCGAGCAATAAAAAACCTCAACTTGCTCCCAGCCGTTACCCACACTGGCTCAGGAGCACCAAATGGTAAGGGTTAATCCTCCGTCAACCCCAACCACACCCCCAGGGGCCCCGACATACCCCGTCGGGGTTCCCCCCCAAAATCACCAGGGGACCATCAATTCTGCCAATGAGGGGATCCATACCCGGATGAATCCCCGAACCAATTTTAAACCAACTTCAAGGACCCACCAATAAACAACACCACAACGAAGGCACCTTGAAACCCTTCAAGTGCCTGAGACCCCCCGCAACCAAAGGGCCCTCTCAATACCTCCCTGCAAGCCAAAAGCCCATAAGTCAGTTCCCACCGCATTAAGGTGTACCCCGTCAGCCAACCAAAATTCCTCTTCCGTCCTTTCCAACTCAACATGCCGTATTGCTATACCCCCGTTCCGACTAACAAACTTCGAGATCGCCCTATTAACCTTCGCCCGCGCCTTGTTCAACCTGTCAACTGACCGCGCTTTCTGCCAACTCTTTCTCGCTACTATCTCCGACCAGACTATCGTTAGACCTGGAAACGACACCCATAACCGTAACAAATCATGTTTGATGTCCTTTATCAAGATTCGAAAAGGACGCCCACCCAAATCATTCCCCCCGGCATGCAACACTAACATGTCAGGAGGTCTGTCCAACCGGGCGTATCTATGCACCTCCTGCAACACCCTGTTCCACCCTAACCCCCGAACACCGAGCCATCGCACGAGAGCCAGGTCCTTCTCAAAACCTAGCTGTCTCCCGTTCCATCTCGCGTCCGCTCGTCGGGCTCCCCAATACACATAAGAGTGGCCAAGGATCCAGACCAGGGAAGGAAGAGGGGGTGCTTCTGCAATACAAAATGTACAGACGACACCATTTTATTGCCTCACCAAACCAAATTTACAAAAAACACACACTCTCACCCCCCCCCATTGCTACCCTAATACCCCCCCCTTTTCCCCTCAATTGCCAACAACCACCTGGGGACGTACATACGACTTAAAGCGCTGCGACTTCCACCTACCAATCTGCTTAACTGTCTCCTCCGGTAGGCCGCATATAGAGGCCTCCGTCGCTGCCCCAATCCGAAAGACTTCGGATCTAACCCCAACGACTTCAAACATGCCCTAAAAACACTCACAAATTGGTATCTCGATAAAAAGGACCCATCCTCATGACATAATAAGGGGCCATCCACCTTCGGACGGATCTGTTGAAAATTCCCGAGACACTTGAACGGGCACATATCAGATGCCACAACCATCCCCAAACGGACTAGTCTACCCACACCTCTCTGATCAGTTTTCGATTTCCTAATCCAAAATTCAACTCCGTTTTCCACTGACATAATGTCACCCCAATCCAAGCCCCCGGGGAACGCCTTACTGGGCGATACCAACTCCCCAACCCGCAGGGCTCCAAAAAACGCCAAAGAAAAGGCTAACTTAAACAAACTCACCTCAAACGGAGATAGACAAACCCCCCACAACGCCCTACCCAGCCGGGTAGGGACCCAGCCCAGCCCAGCTGGGACCCAGTTTGAGCGAGGAACGGAACAAGTCCTTCCCACACCAAGGTTTGCAGGCCCTACCTCAGTCAGGGTTTCACCCACACTCTACAGCTCCGGAATGTCATGCTCTTCAGCCTCCTCCTCCTCCTGCGCATCCTCATCCACTTTACCCTCCACACCAGTCCCAAGCTGGAAGCACTGCAGCACTGCCTCGGCGAAGCGGCAACAGACTGTGCTGCAGCTAATCTGCATAGGTGACAAACCCCACAATGCAGAAGAGGTGTGGACAGCTCTAAAACAGCATGCAGATCACTGGCTCACACCTCTGAACCTAAAGCCAGGAAAGGTTGTGTGTGACAATGGCCGGAACCTGGTGGCGGCTTTGAGGCGAGGCCAGCTGACACATGTTCCATGCATGGCCCATGTGCTCAACCTCGTGGTTCAGCGGTTTCTAAAGTCATACCCAGAGCTGTCTGATCTGCTGGTAAAAGTTCGCTGCCTGTCTGCACATTTTCGAAAGTCACCTACTGCTTCAGCCGGCCTTGCCGGCTTTCAGCGTCGTTTGCATCTTCCGGCTCACAGACTGGTGTGTGATGTCCCCACGCGTTGGAATTCAACTCTGCACATGTTGATCAGGATATGTGAGCAGAAGAGGGCAGTTGTTGAGTACCTGCATCACCTAAGCCGTCGGGAAATGGGTCAAACTCCACACATAACACCTGAGGAGTGGAGATGGATGTCCGACCTATGTACCATCCTCCAAAACTTTGAGGACTCCACCAAGATGGTGAGCGGCGATGACGCCATTATTAGCGTCACCATACCGCTTCTCTGCCTTCTAAAACGGTCTCTGCTCAAAACCAAACATGATGCATTGCAGGCGGAACACGATGAGTTGGAGCAAGAAACAGTAGTGGGTGTGGGTGATAACACACAGCCCAGCCTCGTCTCATCACAACGTGCAGTGGAGGACTATGACGAGGAGGAGGATGAAGACATGGAGCAACTCTCCGGCCAAATTGAGGATATGACATGCATACCAGTCATATGCTCAGTTCAGCGTGGCTGGCCAGAGGACAGGGTAGATGATGAGGAGGAGGAGGAGGAGGAGGAGAAGGAGGAGGACAGCATGTTCAGTCATCGTGTTGGTCTGGATCCTGAAGTGATGGCTGTTAAGAGTCTGGCGCACATGGATGACTTTGTGGTAAGCTGCCTGTCTCGTGACCCTCGCGTTAAGAACATCTTGGCCGACAATCATTACTGGTTGGTAACACTGTTAGACCCACGCTACAAGGAGAACTTTATGTCTCTTATTCCCGAGGCGGAGAGGTCAGCCAAAATGCAGCAGTTCCGGAAGGCCATAGTCACGGAAGTAGGCAAAGCATTCCCTTCACAAAACGCTAGCGTCATAATTGTAACACTATTAGTTAAAAGAAAGGGATAAAATGTAAAAAAAAACAAAATAAGGCATGACTTTTTTTTAACATCAAATTTTTTTTTTTTAGATTTAACCAAAGAATGTGCACATTTGTTATAATAAACAAGTGAAAAATGTTGAAAATCAGTCATCCAAAGGTGTGTGAAAAAAATATATATATATGGTACCAATAAAAATGTCACTTTGTCCTGCAAAGAATGCAGCCCCCCAAATTATTTTTTTCCTCTGTGCGGCCCATACACCCAGCCGAGTTTGAGACCCCCTGCCTTACACTATATAGATATCATGTTAATTCCCCATCTATCTTGCTCAGGAGAGCATCTCCCTCCCCCGGCACCAAGAGCAGCTCATATTGAATTGTTACATTGACTAGTAACACTGCACACAGAAATGCACCTTAATATTCCACTGTTAACCCTTTCCTCCCAGCAGTAACACACAACTCCTCACCTTGATATCATGGTGATTTATGGTCAGAATGACTTCAATGCGATCAGTGATTTCTATTCTAGCTCTGCTCACATAGATTTTATATCCACACTCAACTATAGGCCGTTCTTCATATTTTGGGGGCTTTTAGTCAGATATACTAGTTTGTGCCTGTATAGTATTGGTGTAGATGGGAGTGTAGGGCATGGGTTACATGGCACTGTGGTGGGATACTGATGGGAGGTATTGGTGCTGTGTTTGATGCTTCTACTGGGTATTTTCCTACAAATACTGGAACAGCTCACTGCTTAGAATGATTCTTCCCAGCTCTATAATATATTATATATACCCCACAATGCAGGCTCACACACACATTTGTCTCAAGTGTGTTGTAGGGACACAGATACAGTCTTGGTCATGTGACTAAAGGCTACTTTACACACTGCGATATCGGTCCCGATATCGCTAGTGTGGGTACCCGCCCCATCTGTTGCGCGACACGGGCAAATCGCTGCCCATGCCGCACAACACCGACCAGACCCGTCACACATACTTACCTGCCCGGCGACGTCGCTGTGACCGGCGAACCGCCTCCTTTCTAAGGGGGCGGTCCGTGCGGCGTCACAGCGACGTCACTGAGCGACCGCCCAATAGCAGCGGAGGGGCGGAGATGAGTGGCCGGAACATCCCGCCCACCTCCTTCCTTCCTCATAGCGGCTGGGAGGCAGGTAAGGAGAGGTTCCTCGTTTCTGCGGTGTCACACGGAGTGATGTGTGCTGCCGCAGGAGCGACGAACTACATCGTTACTGCTGCAGTAACGATAATCGAGAATGGAGACCCATGTCACCGATGAGCGATTTTGCACGTTTTTGCAACGATGCAAAATCGCTCATCGGTGTCACACGCAGCAACATCGCTAATGCGGCCGGATGTGCGTCACAAATTCCGTGACCCCAACGACTCCGCATTAGCGATGTCGCAGCGTGTAAAGCCCCCTTTAGTGGGAGTGGTGTACAGGGTCTTAGCAGTAAAGAGTATTCCATATTTCTGCCAGATACCCACAGAGATATTGAAATCTGAAAAAAGAGACTTCTGCTCATTGAAGGTAAGAACTGCTCACATAGCGTTCAACTCCACAGCAAACGAGTGCTCTAGCACTGGCATCTCAGCAGGGATATTCCCCTACTACACATGTGTGTCTGGGTCGCTGTGACAGTTTACAGGACATAACTCAAGGCACCTAGATAGAAGGCAGAGGTACTGGGATTGGTTGGTTTTTGGTGACAGAGGTGCAGGGGCTGGCGCCCATGTGCAGTGCTGGCTAAGGTATATTGATGATATTTTGATTTTTTGGCAGGGCACTGTGGAGCAGCTCGAGACATTTATGGAGGAACTTAATAACAACACCTTTAACATCAGATTGACGCATAAGCATAGCAGCAGTTGCGTTGACTTCCTGGATATTAAAATTTCATTCGGTTCTGAGCGAATTGTTCAGACCGACGTCCATAGGAAGGAAACATCAGTCAACGCACTGCTGCATGCTTCTTCTGCTCATACTCCCCCAACCATCCGGGCCTTACCGACTGGCCAGTTCCTCAGGATGAAGCAAATTTGTTCGTCAGACACTGCTTTTGAACAACAGTCTGCCGACCTCCAGCGCCATAGGGGTGGCAAAGGCGGTCTTCCCCCGGTCTGCCTCAGCAACGGACACTAGCCAATAGTGACTAGTGAGATCAAGGGTAGAAAAATAATTTGCAGTTCTCAATGCAGCTAGCGATTCCTCAATACGGGGGAGTGGTGCCGTCCTTCTTCTTTAACAGGACCAACGGAGCTGCCCAAAGGCTACAACTGTCACGGATAACCCCAGCCGCCTTCATGTTGCTCAACATGTCCTTGGTACACTGGTAATGTGAAGGTGGTATTGGCTTATAGCTCTCTTTGATGGGTGGGTGTGCACCTGTGGGGATGTAGTGTTGGACCCCTTTTATTCCCCCAAAATCTAGCGGATGTTTGCTGAAGACTTGCTCGCTCGTATTCTTGCACTACCCTGTGGACCCGCTTCTTGTGATGTGAAGGTGTGGAGTCAGTGCCTACGTGTAATTCCTTACACCACTCCTCTGGCTGACTTGGTGAGCAGTCACTGACTGGATGGGGTGCAGTAATAGTGGATGCTGCTACTTGGATAGCATGTGTATCTACTGTGAACAGCTTATCAATGGTGGCAAGTCGGGGCAGCTTAACCTCCTGCTCTCCGCAGTTTAACACTCTCACGGGCACTCTTCCCTTCCGCACTAATGAATAAAACTATGATGTAAATATCATATAGATACCCCACAATTGTAAATAAAGGTAGGTTATGGGAAAAGGGGGAACAGGGAAAGAGGAAAATAGTGTAATAAAGTATACCTTCTGGGGGTGAGAGGAAATGGCAGCACAGCCAGTGGAGGTGAAGCAAAAGGAAGCCTGCAACTAAAGAGTTGAGAGCGTTATCACATGGTGACTGAGCCTGATTGTAAAGGGAGCATAGAGTGGAGCATACTCTGGGCACGTTAGAACCCAAGTTCTTAAACCATGAATATGGACCCCTTTTATTCTCCCAAAGTCTAGCGGATGTTTGCTGAAGACTTGCTCGTATTCTTGCACTACCCTGTGGACCCGCTTCTTGTGATGTGAAGGTGTGGAGTCAGTGCCTACGTGTAATTCCTTACACCACTCCTCTGGTTGACTTGGTGAGCTGTCACTGAATGGGTGTGGTGAAGTAACGGTGGATGCTGTGGCTTGGATATCATATTAAATATAGGGACCCCCATACAGTAGTATGAGAAATTTTTTTGTATTCAATGATCGGTATTACCTTCAGGGGCGCGGCACGTGGACGTGCGTTCCATTAGCCTCACTGCATTCCACTCCCATACAGGAAGTGGGCGCAGCTATTACTACGGTCGCACATAAAAGAACCCACAGCCACCACTGCACACAGCTGACTCCACCACTGGAAACCCACTTCTACACCAACGCAGGTAAGACAGGATCGGCACCTCTATGCTCCCGTTACAATCAGGCTCAGTCACCATGTGATAATGCTCTCAACAATTTAGTTGCAGGCTTCCCCTTGCTTCACCTCCACTGGCTGTGCTGCCATTTCCTCTCCCCCCTGGAAGGTATACTTTATTACACTATTTTCCTGTTTCCCTCTTCTCCCTTTTCCCATAACCTACCTTTATCTGCATTTGTGGGGTATCTATATACTATTTATATCACAGTTTTATTCATTAATACGGAAGGGAAGAGTGCGCGTGAGAGTGTTGAACTGCGGAGAGCAAGAGGTTAAGCTGCCCCGATTTGCCACCATTGATAAGCTGTTCACAGTAGATACACATGCTATCCAAGCAGCAGCAGCATCCACCATTACTGCACCCCACCCAGTCAGTGACAGCTCACCAAGTCAGCCAGAGGAGTGGTGTCAGGAATTACACGTAGGCACTGACTACACACCTTCACATCACAAGAAGGGGGTGCAAGTGTGACGCCCTGGACTAGCCAGTTAGTCACAGACATAACACACACACACACCCCCTTTCCCGGATAGTTACACTAGTCAGACACAAAACCGTTGTTGCCTCCCTCCAGGGGCTGATGTCCACACCAGGTGGGGCGGAGCCAGGCGGTTGGCCCCACCCACCAAGGAGTTCACAGGCCTGGAGGTGGGAAAACCAGTCAGTTAGTTGAAGTTCAGTTTAGAGTTGAACCGTGGAGGTAGTGAGTTCAGTGAGGAGCCCAGTTTTGGGTAGGAGTGCAAAACTGCTAGTGTCTGGGTCAGATCCCAGGCACTATGGGGAGATAAGGTATGCACACCAGTGACTATGTAAGGGGAATACATGAAATAGCAGAAACTGCAGTGTGAATACTGACTTGAAAAATTCAATAGCTATATGCAAGAGTGAATATGTGAAAAATGGAATCTGCATTACTGCCATGAACATATGAATCAAGAGAAATTTAGCTACTGAATTGATCAATGCAATAGAGCCCCAACACTACGCCAAAGTATTTCTCTACGTTGGGGTCCCTAGCTTGTGTGTGTCCTCTCATGCAGTTAAAAAACCTACCGTGTATGGGAAGCTGAGACCCAGGCTATTTATGCGTATGATATGGATTGGCAATAGGTGTGGTTGGGGAGGGTTCCCAAACGAAAAAATACTAACAAATAGGAATAACGTTTGGAACACCATTCTAAGTCCGAACTGGGTGCAAAAACCTAAAAAAACATCACTATGGGGAGATAAGGTATGCACACCAGTGACTATGTAAGGGGAATACATGAAATAGCAGAAACTGCTGTGTGAATACTGACTTGAAAAATCCAATAGCATTAATTCACATAATCCTAGTGACTGCGCACACAACATGGCCAAACGAAAACAAAAGACAGTACCTGGCCATTCTATCCAATGGAAACTCATAGGCAACACAGTCCATTAGACTAGGCAATTACATGCAGCCAAACAAAGTTCATGGGCCTTGCCGCAGAGTCGAACCCACAACCTCTTGGAGAACAAGCAAAGAGCCTACCACTAAACCAACTCAGTGAAATTGGAAACCAACTCTACATTAATTAACATAATCCTAGTGACTGCGCACACAACATGGCCAAACAAAAGCAAAAGACAGTACCTGGCCTATCAATCCAATGGAAACTCATAGGTAACACAGTACATTGGACTAGGCAATTACATGCAGCCATACAAAGCCCATGGGTCTTGCCCCAGAGTCGAACCCACAACCTCTCGTAGCCAGGGCAAAGAGCCTACCACTACACCAACACAGAGAAGTAGGTGAATGACTCTACATTAATTCACATAATCCTAGTGACTGCGCACACAACATGGCCAAACAAATGCAAAAGACATTATCTGGCCTATCAATCCAATGGAAACTCATAGGCAACACAGTCCATTAGACTAGGCACTTACACGCAGCCATGTAAAGTTCATGGGCATTGACTCAGAGTCGAACCCACAACCTCTTGGAGAACAAGCAAAGAGCCTACCACTAAACCAACTCAGAGAAGTTGGAAACCGACTCTACATTAATTAACATAATCCTAGTGACTGCGCACACAACATGGCAAAACAAAAGCAAAAGACAGTACGTGGCCTATCAATCCAACGGAAACTCATAGGTAACACAGTACATTGGACTAGGCAATTACATGCAGCCATACAAAGCCCATGGGCCTTGCCCCAGAGTCAAACCCACAACCTCTCATAGCCAAGGTAAAGAGCCTACCAATACACCAACACAGAGAAGTGGAAAACCGTTTCTACATTAATTCACATAATCCTAGTGACTGCGCACACAACATGGCCAAACAAAAGCAAAAGACAGTACCTGGCCTATCAATCCAATGGAAACTCATAGGCAACACAGTCCATTGGACTAGACAATTACATGGAGACATACAAAGTCCATGGGCCTTGCCTCAGAGTCAAACCCACAACTTCTCGCAACCAAGCAAAGAGCCTACCACTACACTAACACAGAGAAGTGGGAAACTGATTCTACATTAATTCACATAATCCTACCGACTGCGCACACAACATGGCCAAACAAAAGACAATACCTGGCCTATTCATTCAATGAAAACTCATAGGCAACACAGTCCATTGGACTAGGCAATTACATTCAACCATACAAAGTCCATGGGCTTTGCCTCAAAGTCAAACCCACAACTTCTTGTAACCCAAGGAAAGAGCCTACCACTACACCAACACAGAGAAGAGAATGACTCTACATTAATTCACATAATCCTAGTGACTGCGCACACAACATGACCAAACGAAAACAAAAGACAGTCCCTGGCCTATCAATCCAATGGAAACTCATAGACAACATAGTCCATTGGACTACGCAATTACATGCAGCCATACAAAGTCCATGGGCCTTGCCTCAGAGTCATACCCACAATCTCTGGCAGAACAAGCAAAGAGCCTACAACTTCACCAACACAAAGAAGTAGGAAGCTGCGTCTACATTAATTCACATAATCCTAGTGACTGCGCACACAACATGGCCAAACAAAAGCAAAAGACAGTACCTGGCCTATCAATCCAATGGGAACTCATAGGCAACACAGTTAATTGAACTAGGCAATTACATGCAGCCATACAAACTCCATGGGCCTTGCCTCAGAGTCAAACCCACAACCTCTTGCAGCTAAGCAAAGAGCCTTCCACTACAGCAACACAGAGAACTGGGAAACTGATTCTACATTAATTCACATAATCCTACCGACTGCGCACACAACATAACCAAACAAAAGATAATACCTGGCCAATCAATCCAATGGAAACTCAAAGGCAACACAGTCCATTGGACTAGGCAATTACATGCAGCCATATAAAGTCCATGGGCTTTGCCTCAGAGTCAAACCCACAATTTCTCGCAGCCCAAGCAAAGAGCCTACCACTACACCAAGACAGAGAAGTTGGAAACTGAGTTTACATTAGTTCACATAATCCTAGTGACTGCGCACACAACATGGCCAAACAAAAGCAAAAGACAGTACCTGGCCTATCAATCCAATGGGACCTCATAGGCAACACAGTTAATTGAAATAGGCAATTACATGCAGCCATACAAACTCCATGGGCCTTGACTCAGAGTCGAACCCACAACCTCTTGCAGCTTAAGCAAAGAGACTACCACTACACCAACACAGAGAAGTAGGTGAATGACTCTACATTAATTCACATAATCCTAGTGACTGCGCACACAACATGGCCAAACAAAAGCAAAAGACAGTACCTGGCCTATCAATCCAATAGAAACTCATAGGCAAAGCAATCAATTGGACTAGGCAATTACATGCAGCCATACAAAGTCCATGGGCCTTGCCTCAAAGTCGAACTCACAACCTCTCGCAGCTCAAGCAAAGAGCCTACCACTACACCAACACAGAGAAATGTAAACCTGACTCTACATTAATTCACATAATCCTAGTGACTGCGCACACAACATGGCCAAACGAAAACAAAAGACAGTAACTGGCCTATCAATCCAATAGAAACTCATAGGCAACACAGTCCATTGGACTAAGCAATTACATGCAGCCATTCAAAGTCCATGTGCCTTGCATTAGAGTCGAACCCACAACCTCTCGCAGCCCAAGCAAAGAGCCTACCACTACACCAACACAGAGAAGTGGGAAACTGACTCTACATTAATTCCCATAACCCTAGTGACTGCGCACACAACATGGTCAAACAAAAGCAAAAGGCAGTACCTGGCCTATCAATCCAATGGAAACTCATAGGCAACATAGTCCATTGGACTAGGCAATTACATGCAGTCATACAAAGTCCATGGGCCTTGCCTCAGAGTCAAACCCACAACCTCTGGCAGAACAAGCAAAGAGCCTACAACTACAAAAACACAAAGAAGTAGGAAGCTGCGTCTACATTAATTCACATAATCCTAGTGACTGTGCACACAACATGGCCAAACAAAAGCAGAAGACATTACCTAGCCTATCAAGCCAATGGAAACTCATAGGCAACACAGTCCATTGAATTAGGCAATTACATGCAGCCATTCAAAGTCCATGGGCTTTGCCGCAGAGTCAAACCCACAATTTCTCGCAGCCCAAGCAAAGAGCCTACCACTACACCAACACAGAGAAGTTGGAAACTAAGTTTACATTAGTTCACATAATCCTAGTGACTGCGCACACAACATGGCCAAACAAAAGCAAAAGACAGTACCTGGCCTATCAATCCGATAGGAACTCATAGGCAACACAGTCAATTGAACTAGGCGATTACATGCAGCCATACAAACTCCATGGGCCTAGCCTCAGAGTCGAACCCACAACCTCTCGCAGCTTAAGCAAAGAGACTACCACTACACCAACACAGAGAAGTAGGTGAATGACTCTACATTAATTTACATAATCCTAGTGACTGCGCACACAACATGGCCAAACAAAAGCAAAAGACAGTACCTGGCCTATTAATCCAATGGAAACTCATAGGCAACGCAATCCTTTGGACTAGGCAATAACATGCAGCCATACAAAGTCCATGGGCCTTGCCTCAGAGTCAAAACCACTACCTCTCAAAGCCCAAGCAAAGAGCCTACCACTACACCAACACAGAGAAGTGGGAAACAGACTCAACATAAATTCACATAATCCTAGTGACTGCGCACACAACATGGCCAAACAAAAGCAATAGACAGTCCCTGGCCTATCAATCCAATGGAAACTCATAGACAACATAGTCCATTGGACTAGGCAATTACATGCAGCCATACAAAGTCCATGGGCTTTGCCTCAGAGTCAAACCACAACTGCTCGCAGCCCAAGCAAAGAGCCTACCACTACACCAACTCAGAGAAGTAGGAAAATGATTCTACATTAATTCACATAATCCTAGTGACTGCGCACACAACATGGCCAAACAAAAGCAAAAGACAGTACCTGGCCTATCATTCCAATTGAAACTCATAGGTAACATAGTCCATTGGACTAGGCAATAACATGCAGCCATACAAAGTCCATGGGCCTTGCCTCAGAGTCGAACTCACAACCTCTCGCAGCCCAAGAAAAAAGCCTACCACTACAGCAACACAGAGAAGTGTGAAACTGACTCTACATTAATTCACATAATCCTAGTGACTGCGCACAAAACATGGCCAAACGAAAACAAAAGACAGTACCTGGCCTATCAATCCATTGGACTAGGCAATTACATGCAGCCATACAAAGTCCATGGGCCTTGCCTCAGAGTCAAACCCACAACCTCTCACAGCCCAAGCAAAGAGCCTACCACTACACCAACACAGAGAATTGCGAAACTGACTCAACATAAATTCACATAATCCTAGTGACTGCGCACACAACATGGCCAAACAAAAGCTAAAGACAGTCCCTTGCCTATCAATCCAATGGAAACTCATAGACAACATAGTCCATTGGAATAGGCAATTACATGCAGCCTCACAAAGTCCATGGGCCTTGCCTCAGAGTCAAACCCACAACCTCTGGCAGAACAAGCAAAGAGCCTACAACTACACCAACACAAAGAAGTAGGAAGCTGCGTCTACATTAATTCACATAATCCTAGTGAATGCGCACACAACATGGCCAAACAAAAGCAAAAGACATTACCTGGCCTATCAGGCCAATGGAAACTCAAAGGCAACACAGTCCATTGAACTAGGCAATTACATGCAGCCATACAAAGTCCATGGGCCATGCCTCAGAGTCAAACCCACAACCTCTCGCAGACAAGCAAAGCAGCTTCCACTACACCAACACAGAGAAGTGGGAAACAGATTCTACATTAATTCACATAATCCTAGTGACTGCGCACACAACATGGCCAAACAAAAGCAAAAGACAATACGTGGCCTATCAATCCAATGGAAACTCATAGGCAACACAGTCCATTAGACTAGGCAAATACATGCAGCCATACAAAGTTCATGGGCCTTGCCTCAGAGTCGAACCCACAACTTCTTGGAGAACAAGCAAAGAGCCTACCACTACACCAACACAGAGAAGTTGGAAACCGACTCTACATTAATTCACATAATCCTAGTGACTGCGCACACAACATGGCCAAACAAAAGCAAAAGACAGTACCTGGCCTATCAATCCAATGGAAACTCAAAGGTAACACAGTACATTAGACTAGGCAATTAAATGCAGCCATACAAAGCCCATGGGCCTTGCCCCAGAGTCGAACCCACAACCTCTCGTAGCCCAAGCAAAGAGGCTACCAATACACCAACACAGAGAAGTGGAAAACTGATTCTACATTAATTCACATAATCCTAGTGACTGCGCACACAACATGGCCAAACAAAAGCAAAAGACAGTACCTGGCCTATCAATCCAATAGAAACTCATAGGCAAAGCAATCAATTGGACTAGGCAATTACATGCAGCCATACAAAGCCCATGGGCCTTGCCTCAGAGTCAAACCCACAACCTCTGGCAGAACAAGCAAAGAGCTTACAACTACACCAACACAAAAAAGTAGGAAGCTGCGTCTACATTAATTCACATATTCCTAGAGACTGCGCACACAACATGGCCAAACAAAAGCAAAAGACATTACCTGGCCTATCAAGCCAATGGAAACTCATAGGCAACACAGTCCATTGGACTAAACAATTACATGCAGCCATACAAAGTCCATGGGCTTTGCCTCAGAGTCAAACCCACAATTTCTCGCAGCCCAAGCAAAGAGCCTACCACTACACCAACACAGACAAGATGGAAACTGAGTTTACATTAGTTCACATAATCCTAGTGACTGTGCACACAACATGGCGAAACAAATGCAAAAGACATTATCTGGCCTATCAATCCAATGGAAACTCATAGGCAGCACAGTCCATTAGACTAGGCAAATACATGCAGCCATACAAAGTTCATGGGCCTTGCCTCAGAGTCGATCCCACAACCTCTTGGAGAACAAGCAAAGAGCCTACCACTAAACCAACACAGAGAAGTTAGAAACCGACTCTACATTAATTCACATAATCCTAGTGACTGCGCACACAACATGGCCAAACAAAAGCAAAAGACAGTACCTGGCCTATCAATCCAATGGAAACTCATAGGCAACACAGTCCATTGGACTAGACAATTACATGGAGACATACAAAGTCCATGGGCCTTGCCTCAGAGTCAAACCCACAACCTCTCGCAGCCAAGCAAAGAGCCTACCACTACACCAATACAGAGAAGTGGGAAACTGATTCTACATTAATTCACATAATCCTACCGACTGCGCACACAACATGGCCAAACGAAAGCAAAAGACAATACCTGGCTTATCAATCCAATGGAAACTCATAGGCAACACAGTCCATTGGACTAGGCAATAACATGCAGCCATACAAAGTCCATGGGCCTTGCCTCAAAGTCGAACTCACAACCTCTCGCAGCTCAAGCAAAGAGCCTACCACTACACCAACACAGAGAAATGTGAACCTGCCTCTACATTAATTCACATAATCCTAGTGACTGCGCACACAACATGGCCAAACGAAAGCAAAAGTCAATACCTGGCCTATCAATCCAATGGAAACTCATAGGCAACACAGTCCATTGGACTAGGCAATTACATGCAGCCATAAAAAGTCCATGGGCCTTGCCTCAGAGTCAAACCCACAACCTCTCACAGCCCAAGCAAAGAGCCTACCACTACACCAACAAAGAGAAATGTGAAACTGACTCTACATTAATTCACATATTCCTAGTGACTGCGCACACAACATGGCCAAACAAAAGCAAAAGAAAGCACCTGGCCTATCAATCCAATGGAAACTCATAGGTAACGCAGTCCATTGGACTATGCAATTACATGCAGCCATACAAAGTCCATGGGCCTTGCCTCAGAGTCGAACTCACAACCTCTCGCAGCCCAACAAAAAAGCCTACTACTTCAGCAACACAGAGAAGTGTAAAACTGTCTCTACATTAACTCACATAATCATAGTGACTGCGCACAAAACATGGCCAAACGAAAACAAAAGACAGTACCTGGCCTATCAATCCATTGGACTAGGCAATTACATGCAGCCATACAAAGTCCATGGGCCTTGCCTCAGAGTCAAACCCACAACCTCTCACAGCCCAAGCAAAGAGCCTACCACTACACCAACACAGAGAAGTGCGAAACTGACTCAACATAAATTCACATAATCCTAGTGACTGCGCACACAACATGGCCAAACAAAAGCAAAAGACAGTCCCTTGCCTATCAATCCAATGGAAACTCATAGACAACATAGTCCATTGGAATAGGCAATTACATGCAGCCTCACAAAGTCCATGGGCCTTGCATCAGAATCAAACCCACAACCTCTGGCAGAACAAGCAAAGAGCCTACAACTACACCAACACAAAGAAGTAGGAAGCTGCGTCTACATTAATTCACATAATCCTAGTGAATGCGCACACAACATGGCCAAACAAAAGCAAAAGACATTACCTGGCCTATCAGGCCAATGGAAAGTCAAAGGCAACACAGTCCATTGAACTAGGCAATTACATGCAGCCATACAAAGTCCATGGGCCATGCCTCAGAGTCAAACCCACAACCTCTCGCAGACAAGCAAAGCAGCTTCCACTACACCAACACAGAGAAGTGGGAAACAGATTCTACATTAATTCACATAATCCTAGTGACTGCGCACACAACATGGCCAAACAAAAGCAAAAGACAATACGTGGCCTATCAATCCAATGGAAACTCATAGGCAACACAGTCCATTAGACTAGGCAAATACATGCAGCCATACAAAGTTCATGGGCCTTGCCTCAGAGTCGAACCCACAACTTCTTGGAGAACAAGCAAAGAGCCTACCACTACACCAACACAGAGAAGTTGGAAACCGACTCTACATTAATTCACATAATCCTAGTGACTGCGCACACAACATGGCCAAACAAAAGCAAAAGACAGTACCTGGCCTATCAATCCAATGGAAACTCAAAGATAACACAGTACATTAGACTAGGCAATTAAATGCAGCCATACAAAGCCCATGGGCCTTGCCCCAGAGTCGAACCCACAACCTCTCGTAGCCCAAGCAAAGAGGCTACCAATACACCAACACAGAGAAGTGGAAAACTGATTCTACATTAATTCACATAATCCTAGTGACTGCGCACACAACATGGCCAAACAAAAGCAAAAGACAGTACCTGGCCTATCAATCCAATAGAAACTCATAGGCAAAGCAATCAATTGGACTAGGCAATTACATGCAGCCATACAAAGCCCATGGGCCTTGCCTCAGAGTCAAACCCACAACCTCTGGCAGAACAAGCAAAGAGCTTACAACTACACCAACACAAAAAAGTAGGAAGCTGCGTCTACATTAATTCACATATTCCTAGAGACTGCGCACACAACATGGCCAAACAAAAGCAAAAGACATTACCTGGCCTATCAAGCCAATGGAAACTCATAGGCAACACAGTCCATTGGACTAAACAATTACATGCAGCCATACAAAGTCCATGGGGTTTGCCTCAGAGTCAAACCCACAATTTCTCGCAGCCCAAGCAAAGAGCCTACCACTACACCAACACAGACAAGATGGAAACCGAGTTTACATTAGTTCACATAATCCTAGTGACTGTGCACACAACATGGCGAAACAAATGCAAAAGACATTATCTGGCCTATCAATCCAATGGAAACTCATAGGCAACACAGTCCATTGGACTAGACAATTACATGGAGACATACAAAGTCCATGGGCCTTGCCTCAGAGTCAAACCCACAACCTCTGGCAGCCAAGCAAAGAGCCTACCACTACACCAATACAGAGAAGTGGGAAACTGATTCTACATTAATTCACATAATCCTACCGACTGCGCACACAACATGGCCAAACGAAAGCAAAAGACAGTACCTGGCTTATCAATCCAATGGAAACTCATAGGCAACACAGTCCATTGGACTAGGCAATAACATGCAGCCATACAAAGTCCATGGGCCTTGCCTCAAAGTCGAACTCACAACCTCTCGCAGCTCAAGCAAAGAGCCTACCACTACACCAACACAGAGAAATGTGAACCTGCCTCTACATTAATTCACATAATCCTAGTGACTGCGCACACAACATGGCCAAACGAAAGCAAAAGTCAATACCTGGCCTATCAATCCAATGGAAACTCATAGGCAACACAGTCCATTGGACTAGGCAATTACATGCAGCCATAAAAAGTCCATGGGCCTTGCCTCAGAGTCAAACCCACAACCTCTCACAGCCCAAGCAAAGAGCCTACCACTACACCAACAAAGAGAAATGTGAAACTGACTCTACATTAATTCACATATTCCTAGTGACTGCGCACACAACATGGCCAAACAAAAGCAAAAGAAAGCACCTGGCCTATCAATCCAATGGAAACTCATAGGTAACGCAGTCCATTGGACTATGCAATTACATGCAGCCATACAAAGTCCATGGGCCTTGCCTCAGAGTCGAACTCACAACCTCTCGCAGCCCAACAAAAAAGCCTACTACTTCAGCAACACAGAGAAGTGTAAAACTGTCTCTACATTAACTCACATAATCATAGTGACTGCGCACAAAACATGGCCAAACGAAAACAAAAGACAGTACCTGGCCTATCAATCCATTGGACTAGGCAATTACATGCAGCCATACAAAGTCCATGGGCCTTGCCTCAGAGTCAAACCCACAACCTCTCACAGCCCAAGCAAAGAGCCTACCACTACACCAACACAGAGAAGTGCGAAACTGCCTCAACATAAATTCACATAATCCTAGTGACTGCGCACACAACATGGCCAAACAAAAGCAAAAGACAGTCCCTTGCCTATCAATCCAATGGAAACTCATAGACAACATAGTCCATTGGAATAGGCAATTACATGCAGCCTCACAAAGTCCATGGGCCTTGCCTCAGAGTCAAACCCACAACCTCTGGCAGAACAAGCAAAGAGCCTACAACTACACCAACACAAAGAAGTAGGAAGCTGCGTCTACATTAATTCACATAATCCTAGTGACTGCGCACACAACATGGCCAAACAAAAACAAAAGACAGTACCTGGCCTATCAATCCATTGGAAACTAATAGGCAGCACAGTCCATTGGACTAGGCAATTGCATGCAGCCATAAAAAGTCCATGGGCCTTGCCTCAGAGTCAAACCCACAACTTCTCGCAGCCCAAGCAAAGATCCTACCACTACACCAACACAGAGAAATGTGAAACTGACTCTACATTAAATCACATAATCCTAGTGACTGCGCACACAACATGGCCAAACGAAAGCAAAAGTCAATACCTGGCATATCAATCCAATGGAAACTCATAGGCAACACAGTCCATTGGACTAGGCAATTACATGCAGTTATACAAAGTCCATGAACCTTGCATTAGAGTCAAACCCACAACTTCTCGCAGCCAAAGCAAAGAGCCTACCACTACACCAACACAGAGAAGTTTGAAACTGACTCTTCATTAACTCACATAATCCTAGTGACTGCGCACACAACATGGCTAAACGAAAGCAAAAGACAGTACCTGGCCTATCAATCCAATGGAAACTCATAGGCAACACAGTCCATTAGACTAGGCAATTACATACAGCCATAATAAGTCCATGGGCCTTGCCCCAGAGTCAAACCCACAACATCTACGCAGCCCAAGCAAAGAGCCTACCACTACACCAACACAGAGAAATGTGAAACTGACTCTACATTAATTCACATAATCCTAGTGACTGTGCACACAACATGGCCAAACGAAAGCAAAAGTCAATACCTGGCCTATCAATCCAATGGAAACTCATAGGTAACACAGTCCATTGGACTATGCAATTACATGCAGCCATACAAAGTCCATGGGCCTTGCCTCAGAGTCAAACCCACAACCTCTAACAGCTCAAGCAAAAAGCCTACCACTACACCAACACAGAGAAGTGCGAAACTAATTGAACATAAATTCACATAATCCTAGTGACTGCGCACACAACATGGCCAAACGAAAGCAAAAGACAGTACCTGGCCTATCAATCCAATGGAAACTCATAGGTAACACAGTCCATTGGACTATGCAATTACATGCAGCCATACAAAGTCCATGGGCCTTGCCTCAGAGTCGAACTCACAACCTCTCGCAGCCCAAGAAAAAAGCCTACCATCACAGCAACACAGAGAAGTGTGAAACTGACTCTACATTAATTCACATAATCCTAGTGACTGCGCACACAACATGGCCAAACAAAAGCAAAAGACAGTACCTGGCCTATCATTCCAATTAAAACTCATAGGCAACATAGTCCATTGGACTAGGCAATAACATGCAGCCATACAACGTCCATGGGCCTTGCCTCAAAGTCGAACTCACAACCTCTCGCAGCCAAGCAAAGAGCCTACTACTACACCAACACAGAAAAGTGGGAAACTAGTACTACATTAATTCACATAATCCTACCGACTGCGCACACAACATGGCTAAACAAAAGACAATACCTGGCCTATCAATTCAATGGAAACTCATAGGCAACACAGTCCATTGGACTAGGCAATTACATGCAGCCATACAAAGTCCATGGGCTTTGCCTAAAAGTCAAACCCACAACTTCTCGCAGCCCAAGCAAAGAGCCTACCACTACACCAACACAGAGAAGTGGGAAACTGATTCTACATTAATTCACATAATCCTACCGACTGCGCACACAACATGGCCAAACAAAAGACAATACCTTGCCTATCAATCCAATGGAAACTCATAGGCAACACAGTCCATTAGACTAGGCAAATACATGCAGCCATACAAAGTTCATGGGCCTTGCCTCAGAGTCGAGCCCACATCCTCTTGGAGAACAAGCAAAGAGCCTACCACTAAACCAACACAGAGAAGTTGGAAACCGACTCTACATTAATTCATATAATCCTAGTGACTGCGCACACAACATGGCCAAACAAAAGCAAAAGACATTACCTGGCCTATCAATCCAATGTAAACTCATAGGTAACACAGTACATTGGACTAGGCAATTGCATGCAGCCATACAAAGCCCATGGGCCTTGCCCCAGAGTCAAACCCACAACCTCTCGTAGCCCAAGCAAAGAGCCTACCAATACACCAACACAGAGAAGTGGAAAACAGATTCTACATTAATTCACATAATCCTAGTGACTGCGCACACAACATGGCCAAACAAAAGCAAAAGACGGTACCTGGCCTATTAATCCAATGGAAACTCATAGGCAACGCAATCAATTGGACTAGGCAATTACATGCAGCCATACAAAGTCCATGGGCCTTGTCTCAGAGTCAAACCCACAACCTCTCTCAGCCCAAGCAAAGAGCCTACCACTACACCAACACAGAGAAGAGCGAAACTGACTCAACATAAATTCACATAATCCTAGTGACTGCGCACACAACATGGCCAAACGAAAGCAAAAGACAGTCCCTGGCCTATCAATCCAACGGAAACTCATAGACAACATAGTCCATTGGACTAGGCAATTACATGCAGCCATACAAAGTCCATGGGCCTTGCCATCAGAGTCAAACCCACAACCTCTGGCAGAACAAGCAAAGAGCTTACAACTAACACCAACACAAAAAAGTAGGAAGCTGCGTCTACATTAATTCACATATTCCTAGTGAATGCGCACACAACATGGCCAAACAAAAGCAAAAGACATTACCTGGCCTATCAAACCAATGGAAACTCATAGGCAACACAGTCCATTGGACTAGGCAATTACATGCAGCCATACAAAGTCCATGGGCTTTGCCTCAGAGTCAAACCCACAATTTCTCGCAGCCCAAGCAAAGAGCCTACCACTACACCAACACAGAGAAGTTGGTAACAGAGTTTACATTAGTTCACATAATCCTAGTGACTGTGCACACAACATGGCCAAACAAATGCAAAAGACATTATCTGGCCTATCAATCCAATGGAAACTCATAGGCAACACAGTCCATTAGACTAGGCAAATACATGCAGCCATACAAAGTTCATGGGCCTTGCCTCAGAGTCGAACCCACAACCTCTTGGAGAACAAGCAAAGAGCCTACCACTAAACCAACACAGAGAAGTAGGTGATTGACTCTACATTAATTCACATAATCCTAGTGACTGCGCACACAACATGGCCAAACAAAAGCAAAAGACGGTATCTGGCCTATCAATCCAATTGAAGCTCATAAGCAACATAGTCCATTGGACTAGGCAATAACATGCAGCCATACAATGTCCATGGGCCTTGCCTCAAAGTCGAACTCACAACCTCTCGCAGCTCAAGCAAAGAGCCTACTACTACACCAACACAGAGAAATGTGTACCTGACTCTACATTAATTCACATAAACCTAGTGACTGCGCACACAACATGGCCAAACGAAAGCAAAAGTCAATACCTGGCCTATCAATCCAATGGAAACTCATAGGCAACACAGTCCATTGGACTAGGCAATTACATGCAGCCATAAAAAGTCCATGGGCCTTGCCTCAGAGTCAAATCCACAACCTCTCGCAGCTCAAGCAAAGAGCCTAGCACTACACCAACACAGAGAAATGTGAAACTGACTCTATATTAATTCACATAATCCTAGTGACTGCGCACACAACATGGCCAAACGAAAGCAAAAGTCAATACCTGGCCTATCAATCCAATGGAAACTCATAGGCAACACAGTCCTTTGGACTAGGCAATTACATGCAGCCATACAAATTCCATGAGCCTTGCATTTGAGTCGAACTCACAACCTCTCCCAGCCCAAGCAAAGAGCCTACCACTACACCAACACAGAGATGTGGGAAACTGACTCAACATTAATTCACATAATCCTAGTGACTGCGCACAAAACATGGCCAAACAAAAGCAAAAGAAGGCACCTGGCCTATCAATCCAATGGAATCTCATAGGTAACACAGTCCATTGGACTATGCAATTACATGCAGCCATAAAAAGTCCATGGGCCTTGCCTCAGAGTCGAACTCACAACCTCTCGCAGCCCAAGAAAAAAGCCTACCACTACAGCAACACGGAGAAGTGTGAAACCGACTCTACATTAACTCACATAATCCTAGTGACTGCGCACACAACATGGCCAAACGAAAGCAAAAGACAGTACCTGGCCTATCAATCCAATGGAAACTCAGAGGCAACCCCATCCATTGGACTAGGCAATTACATGCAGCCATACAGAGGTCATGGGCCTTGCCTCAGAGTCTATCCCACAACCTCTGGCAGAACAAGCAAAGAGCCTACAACCACACCAACACAAAGAAGTAGGAAGCTGCATCTACATTAATTCACATAATCCTAGTGACTGCGCACACAACATGGCCAAACAGAAGCAAAAGACATTACCTGGCCTATCAAGCCAATGGAAACTCATAGGCAACACAGTCTATTGGACTAGGCAATTACATGCAGTCATACAAAGTCTATGGGCTTTGCCTCAGAGTCAAACCCACATTTTCTCGCAGCCCAAGAAAAGAGCCTACCACTACACCAACACAGAGAAGTTGAAAACTGAGTTTACATTAGTTCACATAATCCTAGTGACTGCGCACACAACATGGCCAAACAAAAGCAAAAGGTAGTACCTGGCCTATCAATCCAATAGGAACTCATAGGTAACACAGTCCATTAGACTAGGCAAATACATGCAGCCATACAAAGTTCATGGGCCTTGCCTCAGAGTCGAACCCACAACCTCTTGGAGAACAAGCAAAGAGCCTACCACTAAACCAACACAGAGAAGTAGGTGATTGACTCTACATTAATTCACATAATCCTAGTGACTGCGCACACAACATGGCCAAACAAAAGCAAAAGACGGTATCTGGCCTATCAATCCAATTGAAGCTCATAAGCAACATAGTCCATTGGACTAGGCAATAACATGCAGCCATACAATGTCCATGGGCCTTGCCTCAAAGTCGAACTCACAACCTCTCGCAGCTCAAGCAAAGAGCCTACTACTACACCAACACAGAGAAATGTGTACCTGACTCTACATTAATTCACATAAACCTAGTGACTGCGCACACAACATGGCCAAACGAAAGCAAAAGTCAATACCTGGCCTATCAATCCAATGGAAACTCATAGGCAACACAGTCCATTGGACTAGGCAATTACATGCAGCCATAAAAAGTCCATGGGCCTTGCCTCAGAGTCAAATCCACAACCTCTCGCAGCTCAAGCAAAGAGCCTACCACTACACCAACACAGAGAAATGTGAAACTGACTCTATATTAATTCACATAATCCTAGTGACTGCGCACACAACATGGCCAAACGAAAGCAAAAGTCAATACCTGGCCTATCAATCCAATGGAAACTCATAGGCAACACAGTCCTTTGGACTAGGCAATTACATGCAGCCATACAAATTCCATGAGCCTTGCATTTGAGTCGAACTCACAACCTCTCCCAGCCCAAGCAAAGAGCCTACCACTACACCAACACAGAGATGTGGGAAACTGACTCAACATTAATTCACATAATCCTAGTGACTGCGCACAAAACATGGCCAAACAAAAGCAAAAGAAGGCACCTGGCCTATCAATCCAATGGAATCTCATAGGTAACACAGTCCATTGGACTATGCAATTACATGCAGCCATAAAAAGTCCATGGGCCTTGCCTCAGAGTCGAACTCACAACCTCTCGCAGCCCAAGAAAAAAGCCTACCACTACAGCAACACGGAGAAGTGTGAAACCGACTCTACATTAACTCACATAATCCTAGTGACTGCGCACACAACATGGCCAAACGAAAGCAAAAGACAGTACCTGGCCTATCAATCCAATGGAAACTCAGAGGCAACCCCATCCATTGGACTAGGCAATTACATGCAGCCATACAGAGGTCATGGGCCTTGCCTCAGAGTCTATCCCACAACCTCTGGCAGAACAAGCAAAGAGCCTACAACCACACCAACACAAAGAAGTAGGAAGCTGCATCTACATTAATTCACATAATCCTAGTGACTGCGCACACAACATGGCCAAACAGAAGCAAAAGACATTACCTGGCCTATCAAGCCAATGGAAACTCATAGGCAACACAGTCTATTGGACTAGGCAATTACATGCAGTCATACAAAGTCTATGGGCTTTGCCTCAGAGTCAAACCCACATTTTCTCGCAGCCCAAGAAAAGAGCCTACCACTACACCAACACAGAGAAGTTGAAAACTGAGTTTACATTAGTTCACATAATCCTAGTGACTGCGCACACAACATGGCCAAACAAAAGCAAAAGGTAGTACCTGGCCTATCAATCCAATAGGAACTCATAGGTAACACAGTCAACTAAAATAGGCAATTACATGCAGCCATACAAACTCCATGGGCCTTGCCTCAAAGTCGAACCAACAACCTTTCGCAGCTTAAGCAAAGAGACTACCACTACACCAACACAGAGAAGTAGGTAAATGACTCTACATTAATTCACATAATCCTAGTGACTGCGCACACAACATGGCCAAACAAATGCAAAAGACATTATCTGGCCTATCAATCCAATGAAATCATAGGCAACATAGTCCATTAGACTAAGCAAATATATGCAGCCATACAAAGTTAATGGGCCTTGCCTCAGAGTCGAACCCACAACCTCTTGGAGAACAAGCAAAGAGCCTACCACTAAACCAACACAGAGAAGTTGGAAACAGACTCTACATTAATTCACAGAATCCTAGTGACTGCGCACACAACATGGCCAAACAAAAGCAAAAGACAGTACTTGGCCTATCAATCCAATGGAAACCCAAAGCTAACACAGTACATTGGACTAGGCAATTACATGCAGCCATACAAAGCCCATTGGCGTTGCCCAAGAGTCGAACCCACACCCTCTCATAGCCCAAGGAAAGAGCCTACTAATACACCAACACAGAGAAGTGGAAAACCGATTCTTCATTAATTCACATAATCCTAGTGACTGCGCACATAACATGGCCAAACAAAAGCAAAAGACAGTACCTGGCCTATCAAACCAATGGAAACTCATAGGCAACACAGTCCATTGGACTAGACAATTACATGCAGACATACAAAGTCCACGGGCCTTGCATTAGAGTCGAACCCACAACCTCTCGCAGCCCAAGCAAAGAGCCTACCACTACACCAACACAGAGAAGTGGGAAACTGATTCTACATTAATTCAAATAATCCTACTGACTGCGCACACAACATGGCCAAACAAAAGACAATACCTGGCCTACCAATTCAAAGGAAACTCATAGGCAACACAGTCCATTGGACTTGGCAATTATATGCAGCCATAGAAAATCCATGGGCTTTGCCTCAGTGTCAAACCCACAATTTCTCGCAGCCCAAGGAAATAGCCTACGATTACACCAACACAGAGAAGTTGGAAACTGAGTTTACATTAGTTCACATAATCCTAGTGACTGCGCACACAACATGGCCAAACAAAAGACAATACCTGGCCTATCAATTCAATGGAAACTCATAGGCAACACAGTCAATTGAACTACGCAATTACATGCTGCCATACAAACTCCATGGGCTTTGCCTCAGAGTCGAACCCACAACCTCTCACAGCTTAAGCAAAGAGACTACAACTACACCAACACAGAGAAGTAGGTGAATGAGTCTACATTAATTCACATAATCCTAGTGACTGCGAACACAACATAGCCAAACAAAAGCAAAAGACAGTACCTGGCCTATCAATCCAATTGAAACTCATAGGCAACATAGTCCATTGGACTAGGCAATAACATGCAGCCATACAAAGTCCATGGGCCTTGCCTCAAAGTCTAACTCACAACCTCTCGAAGCTCAAGCAAAGAGCCTACCACTACACCAACACAGAGAAATGTGAACCTGACTCTACATTAATTCACATAATCCTAGTGACTGCGAACACAACATGGCCAAACATAAGCAACAGGCAGTACCTGGCCTATCAATCCAATGGGAACTCATAGGCAACACAGTCAATTGAACTACGCAATTACATGCAGCCATACAAACTCCATGGGCCTTGCCTCAGAGTCGTACCCACAACCTCTCGCAGCTTAAGCAAAGAGCCTACCCCTAAACCAACACAGAGAAGTGGGAAACTGATTCTACATTAATTCACATAATCCTACCGACTGCGCACACAACACGGCCAAACAAAAGACAATACCTGGCCTATCAATTCAATGGAAACTCATAGGCAACACAGTCCATTGGACTAGGCAATTACATGCAATCATACAAAGTCCATGGGCTTTGCCTAAAAGTCAAACCCACAACTTCTCACAGCCCAAGCAAAGAGCCTACCACTACACCAACACAGAGAAGTTGGTAACTGAGTTTACATTAATTCACATAATCCTAGTGACTGCGCACACAACATGGCCAAACAAAAGCAAAAGACAGTACCTGGCCTATCAATCCAATGGAAAATCATAGGCAACACAGTCCATTGGACTAGACAATTACAAGGAGACATACAAAGTCCATGGGCCTTTCCTCAGAGTCAAACCCACAACATCTCGCAGCCAAGCAAAGAGCCTACCACTACACCAACACAGAGAAGTGGGAATCTGATTCTACATTAATTCACATAATCCTACCGACTGCGCACACAACATGGCCAAACAAAAGACAATACCTGGCCTATCAATCCAATGGAAACTCATAGGCAACACAGTTCATTAGACTAGGCAAATACATGCAGCCATATAAAGTTCATGGGCCTTGCCTCAAAGTTGAACCGACATCCTCTTGGAGAACAAGCAAAGAGCCTACCACTAAACCAACACAGAGAAGTTGGAAACCGACTCTACATTAATTCACATAATCCTAGTGACTGCGCACACAACATGGCCAAACAAAAGCAAAAGACATTACCTGGCCTATCAATCCAATGTAAACTCATAGGTAACACAGTACATTACTAGGATTATGTGAGTTAATGTAGAGTCAGGTTCACATTTCTCTGTGTTGGTGTAGTGGTAGGCTCTTTGCTTGAGCTGCGAGAGGTTGTGAGTTAGACTTTGTATGGCTGCATGTTATTGCCTAGTCCAATGGACTATGTTGCCTATGAGTTTCAATTGGATTGATAGGCCAGGTACTGTCTTTTGCTTTTGTTTGGCCATGTTGTGTTCGCAGTCACTAGGATTATGTGAATTAATGTAGAGTCATTCACCTACTTCTCTGTGTTGGTGTAGTTGTAGTCTCTTTGTTGCTTATGAGTTTCAATTTGATTGATAGGCCAGGTACTGTCTTTTGCTTTTGTTTGGCCATGTTATGTGCGCAGTCACTAGGATTATGTGAATTAATGTAGAGTCATTCACCTACTTCTCTGTGTTGGTGTAGTGGTAGTCTCTTTGCTTAAACTGCGAGAGGTTGTGGGTTCAACTCTGAGGCAAAGCCCATGGAGTTTGTATGGCAGCATGTAATTGCCTAGTTCAATTGACTGTGTTGCCTATGAGTTTCATTGAATTGATAGGCCAGGTATTGTCTTTTGTTTGGCCATGTTGTGTGCGCAGTCACTAGGATTATGTGAACTAATGTAAACTCAGTTTCCAACTTCTCTGTGTTGGTGTAATCGTAGGCTATTTCCTTGGGCTGCGAGAAATTGTGGGTTTGACTCTGAGGCAAAGCCCATGGACTTTGTATGGCTGCATGTAATTGCCAAGTCCAATGGACTGTGTTGCCTATGAGTTTCCTTTGAATTGATAGGCCAGGTATTGTCTTTTGTTTGGCCATGTTGTGTGCGCAGTCGGTAGGATTATTTGAATTAATGTAGAATCAGTTTCCCACTTCTCTGTGTTGGTGTAGTGGTAGGCTCTTTGCTTCGGCTGCGAGAGGTTGTGGGTTCGACTCTAATGCAAGGCCCATGGACTTTGTATGTCTCCTTGTAATTGTCTAGTCCAATGGACTGTGTTGCCTATGAGTTTCCATTGGTTTCATAGGCCAGGTACTGTCTTTTGCTTTTGTTTGGCCATGTTATGTGCGCAGTCACTAGGATTATGTGAGTTAATGAAGAATTGGTTTTCCACTTCTCTGTGTTGGTGTATTAGTAGGCTCTTTCCTTGGGCTACGAGAGGGTGTGGGTTCGACTCTGGGGCAAGGCCAATGGGCTTTGTATGGCTGCATGTAATTGCCTAGTCCAATGTACTGTGTTAGCTTTGAGTTTCCATTGGATTGATAGGCCAGGTGCTGTCTTTTGCTTTTGTTTTGCCATGTTGTGTGCGCAGTCACTAGGATTCTGTGAATTAATGTAGAGTTTGTTTCCAACTTCTCTGTGTTGGTTTAGTGGTAGGCTCTTTGCTTGTTCTCCAAGAGGTTGTGGGTTCGACTCTGAGGCAAGGCCCATTAACTTTGTATGGCTGCATATATTTGCTTAGTCTAATGGACTATGTTGCCTATGATTTCATTGGATTGATAGGCCAGATAATGTCTTTTGCATTTGTTTGGCCATGTTGTGTGCGCAGTCTCTAGGATTATGTGAATTAATGTAGAGTCATTTACCTACTTCTCTGTGTTGGTGTAGTGGTAGTCTTTCTGCTTAAGCTGCGAAAGGTTGTTGGTTTGACTTTGAGGCAAGGCCCATGGAGTTTGTATGGATGCATGTAATTGCCTATTTCAGTTGACTGTGTTACCTATGAGTTCCTATTGGATTGATAGGCCAGGTACTACCTTTTGCTTTTGTTTGGCCATGTTGTGTGCGCAGTCACTAGGATTATGTGAACTAATGTAAACTCAGTTTTCAACTTCTCTGTGTTGGTGTAGTGGTAGGCTCTTTTCTTGGGCTGCGAGAAAATGTGGGTTTGACTCTGAGGCAAAGCCCATAGACTTTGTATGGCTGCATGTAATTGCCTAGTCCAATGGACTGTGTTGCCTATGAGTTTTCATTGGACTGATAGGCCAGGTATTGTCTTTTGTTTGGTTATGTTGTGTGCGAAGTCGGTAGGATTATGTGAATTAATGTAGAATCAGTTTCCCACTTCTCTGTGTTGGTGTAGTGGAAGGCGCTTTGCTTGGCTGCGAGAAGTTGTGGGTTTGACTCTGAGGCAAGGCCCATGGACTTTGTATGGCTGCATGTAATTGCATAGTTCAATGGACTGTGTTGCCTATGAGTTTCCATTGGCTTGATAGGCCAGGTATTGACTTTTGCTTCTGTTTGGCCATGTTGTGTGCGCAGTCACTAGGATTATGTGAGTTAATGTAGAGTCGGTTTCACACTTCTCCGTGTTGCTGTAGTGGTAGGCTTTTTTCTTGGGCTGCGAGAGGTTGTGAGTTCGACTCTGAGGCAAGGCCCATGGACTTTTTATGGCTGCATGTAATTGCATAGTCCAATGGACTGTGTTACCTATGAGATTCCATTGGATTGATAGGCCAGGTGCCTTCTTTTGCTTTTGTTTGGCCATGTTTTGTGCGCAGTCACTAGGATTATGTGAATTAATGTTGAGTCAGTTTCCCACTTCTCTGTGTTGGTGTAGTGGTAGGCTCTTTGCTTGGGCTGGGAGAGGTTGTGAGTTCGACTCAAATGCAAGGCTCATGGACTTTGTATGGCTGCATGTAATTGCCTAGTCCAATGGACTGTGTTGCCTATGAGTTTCCATTGGATTGATAGGCCAGGTATTGACTTTTGCTTTCGTTTGGCCATGTTGTGTGCGCAGTCACTAGGTTTATGTGAATTAATGTAGAGTCAGGTTCACATTTCTCTGTGTTGGTGTAGTAGTAGGCTCTTTGCTTGAGCTGCGAGAGGTTGTGAGTTCGACTTTGAGGCAAGGCCCATGGACATTGTATGGCTGCATGTTATTGCCTAGTCCAATGGACTATGTTGCTTATGAGCTTCAATTGGATTGATAGGCCAGATACTGTCTTTTGCTTTTGTTTGGCCATGTTGTGTGCGCAGTCACTAGGAATATGTGAATTAATGTAGACGCAGCTTCCTACTTTTTTGTGTTGGTGTAGTTGTAAGCTCTTTGCTTGTTCTGCCAGAGGTTGTGGGTTTGACTCTGAGGCAAGGCCCATGGACTTTGTATGGCTGCATGTAATTGCCTAGTCCAATGGACTATGTTGTCTATGAGTTTCCATTGGATTGATAGACCAGGGACTGTCTTTTGCTTTTGTTTGGCCATGTTGTGTGCACAGTCACTAGGATTATGTGAATTTATGTTGAGTCAGTTTCGCTCTTCTCTGTGTTGGTGTAGTGGTAGGCTCTTTGCTTGGGCTGAGAGAGGTTGTGGGTTTGACTCTGAGACAAGGCCCATGGACTTTGTATGGCTGCATGTAAGTGCCCAGTCCAATTGATTGCGTTGCCTATGAGTTTCCATTGGATTGATAGGCCAGGTACCGTCTTTTGCTTTTGTTTGGCCATGTTGTGTGCGCAGTCACTAGGATTATGTGAATTAATGTAGAATCAGTTTCCCACTTCTCTGTGTTGGTTTAGGGGTAGGCTCTTTGCTTAAGCTGCGAGAGGTTGTGGGTTCGACTCTGAGGCAAGGCCCATGGAGTTTGTATGGCTGCATATAATTGCGTAGTTCAATTGACTGTGTTGCCTATGAGTTCCCATTGGATTGATAGGCCAGGTACTGCCTTTTGCTTTTGTTTGGCCATGTTGTGTGCGCAGTCACTAGGATTATGTGAATTAATGTAGAGTCAGGTTCACATTTCTCTGTGTTGGTGTAGTGGTAGGCTCTTTGCTTGAGCTGCGAGAGGTTGTGAGTTCGACTTTGAGGCAAGGCCCATGGACGTTGTATGGCTGCATGTTATTGCTTAGTCCAATGGACTATGTTGCCTATGAGTTTTAATTGGAATGATAGGCCAGGTACTGTCTTTTGCTTTTGTTTGGCCATGTTGTGTGCGCAGTCACTAGGATTATGTGAATTAATGTAGAGTCAGTTTCACACTTCTCTGTGTTGCTGTAGTGGTAGGCTTTTTTCTTGGGCTGCGAGAGGTTGTGAGTTCGACTCTGAGGCAAGGCCCATGGACTTTGTATGGCTGCATGTAATTGCATAGTCCAATGGACTGTGTTACCTATGAGTTTCCATTGGATTGATAGGCCAGGTACTGTCTTTTGCTTTCGTTTGGCCATGTTGTGTGCGCAGTCACTAGGATTATGTGAATTTATGTTCAATTAGTTTCGCACTTCTCTGTGTTGGTGTAGTGGTAGGCTTTTTGCTTGAGCTGTTAGAGGTTGTGGGTTTGACTCTGAGGCAAGGCCCATGGCCTTTGTATGGCTGCATGTAATTGCATAGTCCAATGGACTGTGTTGCCTATGAGTTTCCATTGGATTGATAGGCCAGATATGGACTTTTGCTTTCGTTTGGCCATGTTGTGTGCGCAGTCACTAGGATTATGTGAATTAATGTAGAGGCAGGTTCACATTTCTCTGTGTTCGTGTAGTGGTAGGCTCTTTGCTTGAGCTGCGAGAGGTTGTGAGTTCGACTTTGAGGCAAGGCCCATGGACTTTGTATGGCTGCATGTTATTGCCTAGTCCAATGGACTGTGTTGCCTATGAGTTTCCATTGGATTGATAAGCCAGGTACTGTCTTTTGCTTTTGTTTAGCCATGTTGTGTGCGCAGTCGGTAGGATTATGTGAATTAATGTAGAATCAGTTTCCCACTTCTCTGTATTGGTGTAGTGGTAGGCTCTTTGCTTGGCAGCGAGAGGTTGTGGGTTTGACTCTGAAGCAAGGCCCATGGACTTTGTATGTCTCCATGTAATTGTCTAGTCCAATGGACTGTGTTGCCTATGAGTTTCCATTGGATTGATAGGCCAGGTACTGTCTTTTGCTTTTGTTTGGCCATGTTGTGTGCGCAGTCACTAGGATTATGTGAATTAATGTAGAGTCAGTTTCTAACTTCTCTGTGTTGGTTTAGTGGTAGGCTTTTTGCTTGTTCTCCAAGAGGTTGTGGGTTCGACTCTGAGGCAAGGCCCATGAACTTTGTATGGCTGCATGTATTTGCCTAGTCTAATGGACTGTGTTGCCTATGAGTTTCCATTGGATTGATAGGCCAGATAATGTCTTTTGCATTTGTTTCACAATGTTGTGTGCAAAGTCACTAGGATTATGTGAACTAATGTAAACTCAGTTTCCATCTTGTCTGTGTTGGTGTAGTGGTAGGCTCTTTGCTTGGGCTGCGAGAAATTGTGGGTTTGACTCTGAGGCAAAGCCCATGGACTTTGTATGGCTGCATGTAATTGTTTAGTCCAATGGACTGTGTTGCCTATGAGTTTCCATTGGCTTGATAGGCCAGGTAATGTCTTTTGCTTTTGTTTGGCCATGTTGTGTGCGCAGTCTCTAGGAATATGTGAATTAATGTAGACGCACCTTCCTACTTTTTTGTGTTGGTTTAGTTGTAAGCTCTTTGCTTGTTCTGCCAGAGGTTGTGGGTTTGACTCTGAGGCAAGGCCCATGGACTTTGTATGGCTGCATGTAATTGCCTAGTCCAATGGACTATGTTGTATATGAGTTTCCATTGGATTGATAGGCCAGGGACTGTCTTTTGCTTTTGTTTGGCCATGTTGTGTGCGCAGTCACTAGGATTATGTGAATTTATGTTGAGTCAGTTTCGCTCTTCTCTGTGTTGGTGTAGTGGTAGGCTCTTTGCTTGGGCTACAAGAGGTTGTGGGTTCGACTCTGAGGCAAGGCCCATGGACTTTGTATGGCTGCATGTAATTGCCTAGTCCAATTGATTGCTTTGCCTATGAGTTTCTATTGGATTGATAGGCCAGGTACTGTCTTTTGCTTTTGTTTGGCCATGTTGTGTGCGCAGTCACTAGGATTATGTGAATTAATGTAGAATCAGTTTTTCACTTCTCTGTGTTGGTGTATTGGTAGGCTCTTTGCTTGGGCTACGAGAGGTTGTGGGTTCGACTCTGGGGCAAGGCCCATGGGCTTTGTATGTCTGCATTTAATTGCCTAGTCTAATGTACTGTGTTACCTTTGAGTTTCCATTGGATTGATAGGCTAGGTACTGTCTTTTGCTTTTGTTTGGCCATGTTGTGTGCGCAGTCACTAGGATTATGTGAATTAATGTAGAGTCGGTTTCCAACTTCTCTGTGTTGGTGTAGTGGTAGGCTCTTTGCTTGTTCTCCAAGAAGTTGTGGGTTCGACTCTGAGGCAAGGCCCATGAACTTTGTATGGCTGCATGTATTTGCCTAGTCTAATGGACTGTATTGCCTATGAGTTTCCATTGGATTGATAGGCCAGGTATTGTCTTTTGTTTGGCCATGTTGTGTGCGCAGTCGGTAGGATTATGTGAATTAATGTAGAAGCAGTTTCCCACTTATCTGTGTTGGTGTAGTGGTAGGCTCTTTGCTTGGCTGCGAGAGGTTGTGGGTTTGACTCTGAGGCAAGGCCCATGGACTTTGTATGTCTCCATGTAATTGTCTAGTTCAATGGACTGTGTTGCGTATGAGTTTCCATTGGCTTGATAGGCCAGGTAATGTCTTTTGCTTTTGTTTGGCCATGTTGTGTGCACATTCACTAGGATTATGTGAATTAATGTAGACGCAGCTTCCTACTTCTTTGTGTTGGTGTAGTTGTAGGCTCTTTGCTTGTTCTGCCAGAGGTTGTGGGTTTGACTCTGAGGCAAGGCCCATGGACTTTGTATGGCTGCATGTAATTGCCAAGTCCAATGGACTGTGTTGCCTATGAGTTTCCATTGGATTAATAGGCCAGGTATTGTCTTTTGCTTTTGTTTGGCCATGTTGTGTGCGCAGTCACTAGGATTATGTGAATTAATGTAGAATCCATTTCCCACTTCTCTGTGTTGGTGTAGTGGAAGCTGCTTTGCTTGGCTGCGAGAGGTTGTGGGTTTGAATCTGCGGCATGGCCCATGGACTTTGTATGGCTGCATGTAATCGCCTAGTTCAATGGACTGTGTTGCCTATGGGTTTCCATTGGCCTGATAGGCCAGGTAATGTCTTTTGCTTTTGTTTGGCCATGTTGTGTGCGCATTCACTAGGATTATGTGAATTAATGTAGACGCAGCTTCCTACTTCTTTGTGTTGGTGTAGTTGTAGGCTCTTTGCTTGTTCTGCCAGAGGTTGTGGGTTTGACTCTGAGGCAAGGCCCATGGACTTTGTGAGGCTGCATGTAATTGCCTATTCCAATGGACTATGTTGTCTATGAGTTTCCATTGGATTGATAGGCAAGGGACTGTCTTTAGCTTTTGTTTGGCCATGTTGTGTGCGCAGTCACTAGGATTATGTGAATTTATGTTGAGTCAGTTTCGTACTTCTCTGTGTTGGTGTAGTGGTAGGATCTTTGCTTGGGCTGTGAGAGGTTGTGGGTTTGACTCTGAGGCAAGGCCCATGGACTTTGTATGGCTGCATGTAATTGCCTAGTCCAATGGATTGATAGGCCAGGTACTGTCTTTTGTTTTCGTTTGGCCATGTTTTGTGCGCAGTCACTAGGATTATGTGAGTTAATGTAGAGACAGTTTCACACTTCTCTGTGTTGCTGAAG
>NW_027443413.1:0-46683 GCF_048569485.1 Anomaloglossus baeobatrachus | reverse complement strand
TTCTACTTATTTTATTAAATATCATCTCCACCAAACAGGACAAGCTTGCATCTGTTATAGTTTTGGAGAAAAATGTGTTCATTTCATGTATGCGCGAAATGCCTTAAAAAATGGCTTTAAAATGGATTTGGAGCATGGAGACGATTATCTCGGGATTGCAAGATAACCAAACAAAACTTTTAGTGGATTTCTACTTATTTTATTAAATATCATCTCCACCAAACAGGACAAGCTTGCATCTGTTATAATTTTGGAGAAAAATGTGTTCATTTCATGTATGCGCGAAATGCCTTAAAAATGGCTTTAAAATGGATTTGGAGCATGGAGACGATTATCTCGGGATTGCAAGATAACCAAACAAAACTTTTAGTGGATTTCTACTTATTTTATTAAATATCATCTCCACCAAACAGGACAAGCTTGCATCTGTTATAGTTTTGGAGAAAAATGTGTTCATTTCATGTATGCGCGAAATGCCTTAAAAATGGCTTTAAAATGGATTTGGAGCATGGAGACGATTATCTCGGGATTGCAAGATAACCAAACAAAACTTTTAGTGGATTTCTACTTATTTTATTAAATATCATCTCCACCAAACAGGACAAGCTTGCATCTGTTATAGTTTTGGAAGAAAAATGTGTTCATTTCATGTATGCGCGAAATGCCTTAAAAATGGCTTTAAAATGGATTTGGAGCATGGAGACGATTATCTCGGGATTGCAAGATAACCAAACAAAACTTTTAGTGGATTTCTACTTATTTTATTAAATATCATCTCCACCAAACAGGACAAGCTTGCATCTGTTATAGTTTTGGAGAAAAATGTGTTCATTTCATGTATGCGCGAAATGCCTTAAAAATGGCTTTAAAATGGATTTGGAGCATGGAGACGATTATCTCGGGATTGCAAGATAACCAAACAAAACTTTTAGTGGATTTCTACTTATTTTATTAAATATCATCTCCACCAAACAGGACAAGCTTGCATCTGTTATAGTTTTGGAGAAAAATGTGTTCATTTCATGTATGCGCGAAATGCCTTAAAAATGGCTTTAAAATGGATTTGGAGCATGGAGACGATTATCTCGGGATTGCAAGATAACCAAACAAAACTTTTAGTGGATTTCTACTTATTTTATTAAATATCATCTCCACCAAACAGGACAAGCTTGCATCTGTTATAGTTTTGGAGAAAAATGTGTTCATTTCATGTATGCGCGAAATGCCTTAAAAATGGCTTTAAAATGGATTTGGAGCATGGAGACGATTATCTCGGGATTGCAAGATAACCAAACAAAACTTTTAGTGGATTTCTACTTATTTTATTAAATATCATCTCCACCAAACAGGACAAGCTTGCATCTGTTATAGTTTTGGAGAAAAATGTGTTCATTTCATGTATGCGCGAAATGCCTTAAAAATGGCTTTAAAATGGATTTGGAGCATGGAGACGATTATCTCGGGATTGCAAGATAACCAAACAAAACTTTTAGTGGATTTCTACTTATTTTATTAAATATCATCTCCACCAAACAGGACAAGCTTGCATCTGTTATAGTTTTGGAGAAAAATGTGTTCATTTCATGTATGCGCGAAATGCCTTAAAAATGGCTTTAAAATGGATTTGGAGCATGGAGACGATTATCTCGGGATTGCAAGATAACCAAACAAAACTTTTAGTGGATTTCTACTTATTTTATTAAATATCATCTCCACCAAACAGGACAAGCTTGCATCTGTTATAGTTTTGGAGAAAAATGTGTTCATTTCATGTATGCGCGAAATGCCTTAAAAATGGCTTTTAAAATGGATTTGGAGCATGGAGACGATTATCTCGGGATTGCAAGATAACCAAACAAAACTTTTAGTGGATTTCTACTTATTTTATTAAATATCATCTCCACCAAACAGGACAAGCTTGCATCTGTTATAGTTTTGGAGAAAAATGTGTTCATTTCATGTATGCGCGAAATGCCTTAAAAATGGCTTTAAAATGGATTTGGAGCATGGAGACGATTATCTCGGGATTGCAAGATAACCAAACAAAACTTTTAGTGGATTTCTACTTATTTTATTAAATATCATCTCCACCAAACAGGACAAGCTTGCATCTGTTATAGTTTTGGAGAAAAATGTGTTCATTTCATGTATGCGCGAAATGCCTTAAAAATGGCTTTAAAATGGATTTGGAGCATGGAGACGATTATCTCGGGATTGCAAGATAACCAAACAAAACTTTTAGTGGATTTCTACTTATTTTATTAAATATCATCTCCACCAAACAGGACAAGCTTGCATCTGTTATAGTTTTGGAGAAAAATGTGTTCATTTCATGTATGCGCGAAATGCCTTAAAAATGGCTTTAAAATGGATTTGGAGCATGGAGACGATTATCTCGGGATTGCAAGATAACCAAACAAAACTTTTAGTGGATTTCTACTTATTTTATTAAATATCATCTCCACCAAACAGGACAAGCTTGCATCTGTTATAGTTTTGGAGAAAAATGTGTTCATTTCATGTATGCGCGAAATGCCTTAAAAATGGCATTAAAATGGATTTGGAGCATGGAGACGATTATCTCGGGATTGCAAGATAACCAAACAAAACTTTTAGTGGATTTCTACTTATTTTATTAAATATCATCTCCACCAAACAGGACAAGCTTGCATCTGTTATAGTTTTGGAGAAAAATGTGTTCATTTCATGTATGCGCGAAATGCCTTAAAAATGGCTTTAAAATGGATTTGGAGCATGGAGACGATTATCTCGGGATTGCAAGATAACCAAACAAAACTTTTAGTGGATTTCTACTTATTTTATTAAATATCATCTCCACCAAACAGGACAAGCTTGCATCTGTTATAGTTTTGGAGAAAAATGTGTTCATTTCATGTATGCGCGAAATGCCTTAAAAATGGCTTTAAAATGGATTTGGAGCATGGAGACGATTATCTCGGGATTGCAAGATAACCAAACAAAACTTTTAGTGGATTTCTACTTATTTTATTAAATATCATCTCCACCAAACAGGACAAGCTTGCATCTGTTATAGTTTTGGAGAAAAATGTGTTCATTTCATGTATGCGCGAAATGCCTTAAAAATGGCTTTAAAATGGATTTGGAGCATGGAGACGATTATCTCGGGATTGCAAGATAACCAAACAAAACTTTTAGTGGATTTCTACTTATTTTATTAAATATCATCTCCACCAAACAGGACAAGCTTGCATCTGTTATAGTTTTGGAGAAAAATGTGTTCATTTCATGTATGCGCGAAATGCCTTAAAAATGGCTTTAAAATGGATTTGGAGCATGGAGACGATTATCTCGGGATTGCAAGATAACCAAACAAAACTTTTAGTGGATTTCTACTTATTTTATTAAATATCATCTCCACCAAACAGGACAAGCTTGCATCTGTTATAGTTTTGGAGAAAAATGTGTTCATTTCATGTATGCGCGAAATGCCTTAAAAATGGCTTTAAAAATGGATTTGGAGCATGGAGACGATTATCTCGGGATTGCAAGATAACCAAACAAAACTTTTAGTGGATTTCTACTTATTTTATTAAATATCATCTCCACCAAACAGGACAAGCTTGCATCTGTTATAGTTTTGGAGAAAAATGTGTTCATTTCATGTATGCTCGAAATGCCTTAAAAATGGCTTTAAAATGGATTTGGAGCATGGAGACGATTATCTCGGGATTGCAATATAACCAAACAAAACTTTTAGTGGATTTCTACTTATTTTATTAAATATCATCTCCACCAAACAGGACAAGCTTGCATCTGTTATAGTTTTGGAGAAAAATGTGTTCATTTCATGTATGCGCGAAATGCCTTAAAAATGGCTTTAAAATGGATTTGGAGCATGGAGACGATTATCTCGGGATTGCAAGATAACCAAACAAAACTTTTAGTGGATTTCTACTTATTTTATTAAATATCATCTCCACCAAACAGGACAAGCTTGCATCTGTTATAGTTTTGGAGAAAAATGTGTTCATTTCATGTATGCGCGAAATGCCTTAAAAATGGCTTTAAAATGGATTTGGAGCATGGAGACGATTATCTCGGGATTGCAAGATAACCAAACAAAACTTTTAGTGGATTTCTACTTATTTTATTAAATATCATCTCCACCAAACAGGACAAGCTTGCATCTGTTATAGTTTTGGAGAAAAATGTGTTCATTTCATGTATGCGCGAAATGCCTTAAAAATGGCTTTAAAATGGATTTGGAGCATGGAGACGATTATCTCGGGATTGCAAGATAACCAAACAAAACTTTTAGTGGATTTCTACTTATTTTATTAAATATCATCTCCACCAAACAGGACAAGCTTGCATCTGTTATAGTTTTGGAGAAAAATGTGTTCATTTCATGTATGCGCGAAATGCCTTAAAAATGGCTTTAAAATGGATTTGGAGCATGGAGACGATTATCTCGGGATTGCAAGATAACCAAACAAAACTTTTAGTGGATTTCTACTTATTTTATTAAATATCATCTCCACCAAACAGGACAAGCTTGCATCTGTTATAGTTTTGGAGAAAAATGTGTTCATTTCATGTATGCGCGAAATGCCTTAAAAATGGCTTTAAAATGGATTTGGAGCATGGAGACGATTATCTCGGGATTGCAATATAACCAAACAAAACTTTTAGTGGATTTCTACTTATTTTATTAAATATCATCTCCACCAAACAGGACAAGCTTGCATCTGTTATAGTTTTGAGAAAAATGTGTTCATTTCATGTATGCGCGAAATGCCTTAAAAATGGCTTTAAAATGGATTTGGAGCATGGAGACGATTATCTCGGGATTGCAAGATAACCAAACAAAACTTTTAGTGGATTTCTACTTATTTTATTAAATATCATCTCCACCAAACAGGACAAGCTTGCATCTGTTATAGTTTTGGAGAAAAATGTGTTCATTTCATGTATGCGCGAAATGCCTTAAAAATGGCTTTAAAATGGATTTGGAGCATGGAGACGATTATCTCGGATTGCAAGATAACCAAACAAAACTTTTAGTGGATTTCTACTTATTTTATTAAATATCATCTCCACCAAACAGGACAAGCTTGCATCTGTTATAGTTTTGGAGAAAAATGTGTTCATTTCATGTATGCGCGAAATGCCTTAAAAATGGCTTTAAAATGGATTTGGAGCATGGAGACGATTATCTCGGGATTGCAAGATAACCAAACAAAACTTTTAGTGGATTTCTACTTATTTTATTAAATATCATCTCCACCAAACAGGACAAGCTTGCATCTGTTATAGTTTTGGAGAAAAATGTGTTCATTTCATGTATGCGCGAAATGCCTTAAAAATGGCTTTAAAATGGATTTGGAGCATGGAGACGATTATCTCGGGATTGCAATATAACCAAACAAAACTTTTAGTGGATTTCTACTTATTTTATTAAATATCATCTCCACCAAACAGGACAAGCTTGCATCTGTTATAGTTTTGGAGAAAAATGTGTTCATTTCATGTATGCGCGAAATGCCTTAAAAATGGCTTTAAAATGGATTTGGAGCATGGAGACGATTATCTCGGGATTGCAAGATAACCAAACAAAACTTTTAGTGGATTTCTACTTATTTTATTAAATATCATCTCCACCAAACAGGACAAGCTTGCATCTGTTATAGTTTTGGAGAAAAATGTGTTCATTTCATGTATGCGCGAAATGCCTTAAAAATGGCTTTAAAATGGATTTGGAGCATGGAGACGATTATCTCGGGATTGCAAGATAACCAAACAAAACTTTTATTGGATTTCTACTTATTTTATTAAATATCATCTCCACCAAACAGGACAAGCTTGCATCTGTTATAGTTTTGGAGAAAAATGTGTTCATTTCATGTATGCGCGAAATGCCTTAAAAATGGCTTTAAAATGGATTTGGAGCATGGAGACGATTATCTCGGGATTGCCAGATAACCAAAAAAAACTTTTAGTGGATTTCTACTTATTTTATTAAATATCATCTCCACCAAACAGGACAAGCTTGCATCTGTTATAGTTTTGGAGAAAAATGTGTTCATTTCATGTATGCGCGAAATGCCTTAAAAATGGCTTTAAAATGGATTTGGAGCATGGAGACGATTATCTCGGGATTGCAAGATAACCAAACAAAAACTTTTAGTGGATTTCTACTTATTTTATTAAATATCATCTCCACCAAACAGGACAAGCTTGCATCTGTTATAGTTTTGGAGAAAAATGTGTTCATTTCATGTATGCGCGAAATGCCTTAAAAATGGCTTTAAATGGATTTGGAGCATGGAGACGATTATCTCGGGATTGCAAGATAACCAAACAAAACTTTTAGTGGATTTCTACTTATTTTATTAAATATCATCTCCACCAAACAGGACAAGCTTGCATCTCTTATAGTTTTGGAGAAAAATGTGTTCATTTCATGTATGCGCGAAATGCCTTAAAAATGGCTTTAAAATGGATTTGGAGCATGGAGACGATTATCTCGGGATTGCAAGATAACCAAACAAAACTTTTAGTGGATTTCTACTTATTTTATTAAATATCATCTCCACCAAACAGGACAAGCTTGCATCTGTTATAGTTTTGGAGAAAAATGTGTTCATTTCATGTATGCGCGAAATGCCTTAAAAATGGCTTTAAAATGGATTTGGAGCATGGAGACGATTATCTCGGGATTGCAAGATAACCAAACAAAACTTTTAGTGGATTTCTACTTATTTTATTAAATATCATCTCCACCAAACAGGACAAGCTTGCATCTGTTATAGTTTTGGAGAAAAATGTGTTCATTTCATGTATGCGCGAAATGCCTTAAAAAATGGCTTTAAAATGGATTTGGAGCATGGAGACGATTATCTCGGGATTGCAAGATAACCAAACAAAACTTTTAGTGGATTTCTACTTATTTTATTAAATATCATCTCCACCAAACAGGACAAGCTTGCATCTGTTATAGTTTTGGAGAAAAATGTGTTCATTTCATGTATGCGCGAAATGCCTTAAAAATGGCTTTAAAATGGATTTGGAGCATGGAGACGATTATCTCGGGATTGCAATATAACCAAACAAAACTTTTAGTGGATTTCTACTTATTTTATTAAATATCATCTCCACCAAACAGGACAAGCTTGCATCTGTTATAGTTTTGGAGAAAAATGTGTTCATTTCATGTATGCGCGAAATGCCTTAAAAAATGGCTTTAAAATGGATTTGGAGCATGGAGACGATTATCTCGGGATTGCAAGATAACCAAACAAAACTTTTAGTGGATTTCTACTTATTTTATTAAATATCATCTCCACCAAACAGGACAAGCTTGCATCTGTTATAGTTTTGGAGAAAAATGTGTTCATTTCATGTATGCGCGAAATGCCTTAAAAATGGCTTTAAAATGGATTTGGAGCATGGAGACGATTATCTCGGGATTGCAAGATAACCAAACAAAACTTTTAGTGGATTTCTACTTATTTTATTAAATATCATCTCCACCAAACAGGACAAGCTTGCATCTGTTATAGTTTTGAGAAAAATGTGTTCATTTCATGTATGCGCGAAATGCCTTAAAAATGGCTTTAAAATGGATTTGGAGCATGGAGACGATTATCTCGGGATTGCAAGATAACCAAACAAAACTTTTAGTGGATTTCTACTTATTTTATTAAATATCATCTCCACCAAACAGGACAAGCTTGCATCTGTTATAGTTTTGGAGAAAAATGTGTTCATTTCATGTATGCGCGAAATGCCTTAAAAATGGCTTTAAAATGGATTTGGAGCATGGAGACGATTATCTCGGGATTGCAATATAACCAAACAAAACTTTTAGTGGATTTCTACTTATTTTATTAAATATCATCTCCACCAAACAGGACAAGCTTGCATCTGTTATAGTTTTGGAGAAAAATGTGTTCATTTCATGTATGCGCGAAATGCCTTAAAAATGGCTTTAAAATGGATTTGGAGCATGGAGACGATTATCTCGGGATTGCAAGATAACCAAACAAAACTTTTAGTGGATTTCTACTTATTTTATTAAATATCATCTCCACCAAACAGGACAAGCTTGCATCTGTTATAGTTTTGGAGAAAAATGTGTTCATTTCATTTTTTGCGCGAAATGCCTTAAAATGGCTTTAAAATGGATTTGGAGCATGGAGACGATTATCTCGAGATTGCAAGATAACCAAACAAAACTTTTAGTGGATTTCTACTTATTTTATTAAATATCATCTCCACCAAACAGGACAAGCTTGCATCTGTTATAGTTTTGAGAAAAATGTGTTCATTTCATGTATGCGCGAAATGCCTTAAAAATGGCTTTAAAATGGATTTGGAGCATGGAGACGATTATCTCGGGATTGCAATATAACCAAACAAAACTTTTAGTGGATTTCTACTTATTTTATTAAATATCATCTCCACCAAACAGGACAAGCTTGCATCTGTTATAGTTTTGGAGAAAAATGTGTTCATTTCATGTATGCGCGAAATGCCTTAAAAATGGCTTTAAAATGGATTTGGAGCATGGAGACGATTATCTCGGTATTGCAAGATAACCAAACAAAACTTTTAGTGGATTTCTACTTATTTTATTAAATATCATCTCCACCAAACAGGACAAGCTTGCATCTGTTATAGTTTTGGAGAAAAATGTGTTCATTTCATGTATGCGCGAAATGCCTTAAAAATGGCTTTAAAATGGATTTGGAGCATGGAGACGATTATCTCGGGATTGCAAGATAACCAAACAAAACTTTTAGTGGATTTCTACTTATTTTATTAAATATCATCTCCACCAAACAGGACAAGCTTGCATCTGTTATAGTTTTGGAGAAAAATGTGTTCATTTCATGTATGCGCGAAATGCCTTAAAAATGGCTTTAAAATGGATTTGGAGCATGGAGACGATTATCTCGGGATTGCAAGATAACCAAACAAAACTTTTAGTGGATTTCTACTTATTTTATTAAATATCATCTCCACCAAACAGGACAAGCTTGCATCTGTTATAGTTTTGGAGAAAAATGTGTTCATTTCATGTATGCGCGAAATGCCTTAAAAATGGCTTTAAAATGGATTTGGAGCATGGAGACGATTATCTCGGGATTGCAATATAACCAAACAAAACGTTTAGTGGATTTCTACTTATTTTATTAAATATCATCTCCACCAAGCAGGACAAGCTTGCATCTGTTATAGTTTTGGAGAAAAATGTGTTCATTTCATGTATGCGCGAAATGCCTTAAAAATGGCTTTAAAATGGATTTGGAGCATGGAGACGATTATCTCGGGATTGCAAGATAACCAAACAAAACTTTTAGTGGATTTCTACTTATTTTATTAAATATCATCTCCACCAAACAGGACAAGCTTGCATCTGTTATAGTTTTGGAGAAAAATGTGTTCATTTCATGTATGCGCGAAATGCCTTAAAAATGGCTTTAAAATGGATTTGGAGCATGGAGACGATTATCTCGGGATTGCAAGATAACCAAACAAACTTTTAGTGGATTTCTACTTATTTTATTAAATATCATCTCCACCAAACAGGACAAGCTTGCATCTGTTATAGTTTTGGAGAAAAATGTGTTCATTTCATGTATGCGCGAAATGCCTTAAAAATGGCTTTAAAATGGATTTGGAGCATGGAGACGATTATCTCGGGATTGCAAGATAACCAAACAAAACTTTTAGTGGATTTCTACTTATTTTATTAAATATCATCTCCACCAAACAGGACAAGCTTGCATCTGTTATAGTTTTGGAGAAAAATGTGTTCATTTCATGTATGCGCGAAATGCCTTAAAAATGGCTTTAAAATGGATTTGGAGCATGGAGACGATTATCTCGGGATTGCAAGATAACCAAACAAAACTTTTAGTGGATTTCTACTTATTTTATTAAATATCATCTCCACCAAACAGGACAAGCTTGCATCTGTTATAGTTTTGGAGAAAAATGTGTTCATTTCATGTATGCGCGAAATGCCTTAAAAATGGCTTTAAAATGGATTTGGAGCATGGAGACGATTATCTCGGGATTGCAATATAACCAAACAAAACTTTTAGTGGATTTCTACTTATTTTATTAAATATCATCTCCACCAAACAGGACAAGCTTGCATCTGTTATAGTTTTGGAGAAAAATGTGTTCATTTCATGTATGCGCGAAATGCCTTAAAAATGGCTTTAAAATGGATTTGGAGCATGGAGACGATTATCTCGGGATTGCAAGATAACCAAACAAAACTTTTAGTGGATTTCTACTTATTTTATTAAATATCATCTCCACCAAACAGGACAAGCTTGCATCTGTTATAGTTTTGGAGAAAAATGTGTTCATTTCATGTATGCGCGAAATGCCTTAAAAATGGCTTTAAAATGGATTTGGAGCATGGAGACGATTATCTCGGGATTGCAAGATAACCAAACAAAACTTTAGTGGATTTCTACTTATTTTATTAAATATCATCTCCACCAAACAGGACAAGCTTGCATCTGTTATAGTTTTGGAGAAAAATGTGTTCTTTTCATGTATGCGCGAAATGCCTTAAAAATGGCTTTAAAATGGATTTGGAGCATGGAGACGATTATCTCGGGATTGCAAGATAACCAAACAAAACTTTTAGTGGATTTCTACTTATTTTATTAAATATCATCTCCACCAAACAGGACAAGCTTGCATCTGTTATAGTTTTGGAGAAAAATGTGTTCATTTCATGTATGCGCGAAATGCCTTAAAAATGGCTTTAAAATGGATTTGGAGCATGGAGACGATTATCTCGGGATTGCAAGATAACCAAACAAAACTTTTAGTGGATTTCTACTTATTTTATTAAATATCATCTCCACCAAACAGGACAAGCTTGCATCTGTTATAGTTTTGGAGAAAAATGTGTTCATTTCATGTATGCGCGAAATGCCTTAAAAATGGCTTTAAAATGGATTTGGAGCATGGAGACGATTATCTCGGGATTGCAAGATAACCAAACAAAACTTTTAGTGGATTTCTACTTATTTTATTAAATATCATCTCCACCAAACAGGACAAGCTTGCATCTGTTATAGTTTTGGAGAAAAATGTGTTCATTTCATGTATGCGCGAAATGCCTTAAAAATGGCTTTAAAATGGATTTGGAGCATGGAGACGATTATCTCGGGATTGCAATATAACCAAACAAAACTTTTAGTGGATTTCTACTTATTTTATTAAATATCATCTCCACCAAACAGGACAAGCTTGCATCTGTTATAGTTTTGGAGAAAAATGTGTTCATTTCATGTATGCGCGAAATGCCTTAAAAATGGCTTTAAAATGGATTTGGAGCATGGAGACGATTATCTCGGGATTGCAAGATAACCAAACAAAACTTTTAGTGGATTTCTACTTATTTTATTAAATATCATCTCCACCAAACAGGACAAGCTTGCATCTGTTATAGTTTTGGAGAAAAATGTGTTCATTTCATGTATGCGCGAAATGCCTTAAAAATGGCTTTAAAATGGATTTGGAGCATGGAGACGATTATCTCGGGATTGCAAGATAACCAAACAAAACTTTTAGTGGATTTCTACTTATTTTATTAATATCATCTCCACCAAACAGGACAAGCTTGCATCTGTTATAGTTTTGGAGAAAAATGTGTTCATTTCATGTATGCGCGAAATGCCTTAAAAATGGCTTTAAAATGGATTTGGAGCATGGAGACGATTATCTCGGGATTGCAAGATAACCAAACAAAACTTTTAGTGGATTTCTACTTATTTTATTAAATATCATCTCCACCAAACAGGACAAGCTTGCATCTGTTATAGTTTTGGAGAAAAATGTGTTCATTTCATGTATGCGCGAAATGCCTTAAAAATGGCTTTAAAATGGATTTGGAGCATGGAGACGATTATCTCGGGATTGCAAGATAACCAAACAAAACTTTTAGTGGATTTCTACTTATTTTATTAAATATCATCTCCACCAAACAGGACAAGCTTGCATCTGTTATAGTTTTGGAGAAAAATGTGTTCATTTCATGTATGCGCGAAATGCCTTAAAAATGGCTTTAAAATGGATTTGGAGCATGGAGACGATTATCTCGGGATTGCAAGATAACCAAACAAAACTTTTAGTGGATTTCTACTTATTTTATTAAATATCATCTCCACCAAACAGGACAAGCTTGCATCTGTTATAGTTTTGGAGAAAAATGTGTTCATTTCATGTATGCGCGAAATGCCTTAAAAATGGCTTTAAAATGGATTTGGAGCATGGAGACGATTATCTCGGGATTGCAAGATAACCAAACAAAACTTTTAGTGGATTTCTACTTATTTTATTAAATATCATCTCCACCAAACAGGACAAGCTTGCATCTGTTATAGTTTTGGAGAAAAATGTGTTCATTTCATGTATGCGCGAAATGCCTTAAAAATGGCTTTAAAATGGATTTGGAGCATGGAGACGATTATCTCGGGATTGCAAGATAACCAAACAAAACTTTTAGTGGATTTCTACTTATTTTATTAAATATCATCTGCACCAAACAGGACAAGCTTGCATCTGTTATAGTTTTGGAGAAAAATGTGTTCATTTCATGTATGCGCGAAATGCCTTAAAAATGGCTTTAAAATGGATTTGGAGCATGGAGACGATTATCTCGGGATTGCAATATAACCAAACAAAACTTTTAGTGGATTTCTACTTATTTTATTAAATATCATCTCCACCAAACAGGACAAGCTTGCATCTGTTATAGTTTTGGAGAAAAATGTGTTCATTTCATGTATGCGCGAAATGCCTTAAAAATGGCTTTAAAATGGATTTGGAGCATGGAGACGATTATCTCGGGATTGCAAGATAACCAAACAAAACTTTTAGTGGATTTCTACTTATTTTATTAAATATCATCTCCACCAAACAGGACAAGCTTGCATCTGTTATAGTTTTGGAGAAAAATGTGTTCATTTCATGTATGCGCGAAATGCCTTAAAAATGGCTTTAAAATGGATTTGGAGCATGGAGACGATTATCTCGGGATTGCAATATAACCAAACAAAACTTTTAGTGGATTTCTACTTATTTTATTAAATATCATCTCCACCAAACAGGACAAGCTTGCATCTGTTATAGTTTTGGAGAAAAATGTGTTCATTTCATGTATGCGCGAAATGCCTTAAAAATGGCTTTAAAATGGATTTGGAGCATGGAGACGATTATCTCGGGATTGCAAGATAACCAAACAAAACTTTTAGTGGATTTCTACTTATTTTATTAAATATCATCTCCACCAAACAGGACAAGCTTGCATCTGTTATAGTTTTGGAGAAAAATGTGTTCATTTCATGTATGCGCGAAATGCCTTAAAAATGGCTTTAAAATGGATTTGGAGCATGGAGACGATTATCTCGGGATTGCAAGATAACCAAACAAAACTTTTAGTGGATTTCTACTTATTTTATTAAATATCATCTCCACCAAACAGGACAAGCTTGCATCTGTTATAGTTTTGGAGAAAAATGTGTTCATTTCATGTATGCGCGAAATGCCTTAAAAATGGCTTTAAAATGGATTTGGAGCATGGAGACGATTATCTCGGGATTGCAATATAACCAAACAAAACTTTTAGTGGATTTCTACTTATTTTATTAAATATCATCTCCACCAAACAGGACAAGCTTGCATCTGTTATAGTTTTGGAGAAAAATGTGTTCATTTCATGTATGCGCGAAATGCCTTAAAAATGGCTTTAAAATGGATTTGGAGCATGGAGACGATTATCTCGGGATTGCAAGATAACCAAACAAAACTTTTAGTGGATTTCTACTTATTTTATTAAATATCATCTCCACCAAACAGGACAAGCTTGCATCTGTTATAGTTTTGGAGAAAAATGTGTTCATTTCATGTATGCGCGAAATGCCTTAAAAATGGCTTTAAAATGGATTTGGAGCATGGAGACGATTATCTCGGGATTGCAAGATAACCAAACAAAACTTTTAGTGGATTTCTACTTATTTTATTAAATATCATCTCCACCAAACAGGACAAGCTTGCATCTGTTATAGTTTTGGAGAAAAATGTGTTCATTTCATGTATGCGCGAAATGCCTTAAAAATGGCTTTAAAATGGATTTGGAGCATGGAGACGATTATCTCGGGATTGCAATATAACCAAACAAAACTTTTAGTGGATTTCTACTTATTTTATTAAATATCATCTCCACCAAACAGGACAAGCTTGCATCTGTTATAGTTTTGGAGAAAAATGTGTTCATTTCATGTATGCGCGAAATGCCTTAAAAATGGCTTTAAAATGGATTTGGAGCATGGAGACGATTATCTCGGGATTGCAAGATAACCAAACAAAACTTTTAGTGGATTTCTACTTATTTTATTAAATATCATCTCCACCAAACAGGACAAGCTTGCATCTGTTATAGTTTTGGAGAAAAATGTGTTCATTTCATGTATGCGCGAAATGCCTTAAAAATGGCTTTAAAATGGATTTGGAGCATGGAGACGATTATCTCGGGATTGCAATATAACCAAACAAAACTTTTAGTGGATTTCTACTTATTTTATTAAATATCATCTCCACCAAACAGGACAAGCTTGCATCTGTTATAGTTTTGGAGAAAAATGTGTTCATTTCATGTATGCGCGAAATGCCTTAAAAATGGCTTTAAAATGGATTTGGAGCATGGAGACGATTATCTCGGGATTGCAAGATAACCAAACAAAACTTTTAGTGGATTTCTACTTATTTTATTAAATATCATCTCCACCAAACAGGACAAGCTTGCATCTGTTATAGTTTTGGAGAAAAATGTGTTCATTTCATGTATGCGCGAAATGCCTTAAAAATGGCTTTAAAATGGATTTGGAGCATGGAGACGATTATCTCGGGATTGCAAGATAACCAAACAAAACTTTTAGTGGATTTCTACTTATTTTATTAAATATCATCTCCACCAAACAGGACAAGCTTGCATCTGTTATAGTTTTGGAGAAAAATGTGTTCATTTCATGTATGCGCGAAATGCCTTAAAAATGGCTTTAAAATGGATTTGGAGCATGGAGACGATTATCTCGGGATTGCAATATAACCAAACAAAACTTTTAGTGGATTTCTACTTATTTTATTAAATATCATCTCCACCAAACAGGACAAGCTTGCATCTGTTATAGTTTTGGAGAAAAATGTGTTCATTTCATGTATGCGCGAAATGCCTTAAAAATGGCTTTAAAATGGATTTGGAGCATGGAGACGATTATCTCGGGATTGCAAGATAACCAAACAAAACTTTTAGTGGATTTCTACTTATTTTATTAAATATCATCTCCACCAAACAGGACAAGCTTGCATGTGTTATAGTTTTGGAGAAAAATGTGTTCATTTCATGTATGCGCAAAATGCCTTTGAAATGGCTTTAAAATGGATTTGGAGCATGGAGACGATTATCTCAGGATGGCAATATAAACAAACGAAACTTTTAGTAGATTTCTACTTATTTTATTAAATATTATCTCCACCAAACAGGACAAGCTGCATCTGTTATAGTTTTGGAGAAAAATGTGTTCATTTCATGTATAAGGCGAAATGCCTTAAAAATGGCTTTAAAATGGATTTGGAGCATGGAGACGATTATCTCGGGATTGCAAGATAACCAAACAAAACTTTTAGTGGATTTCTACTTATTTTATTAAATATCATCTCCACCAAACAGGACAAGCTTGCATCTGTTATAGTTTTGGAGAAAAATGTGTTCATTTCATGTATGCGCGAAATGCCTTAAAAATGGCTTTAAAATGGATTTGGAGCATGGAGACGATTATCTCGGGATTGCAAGATAACCAAACAAAACTTTTAGTGGATTTCTACTTATTTTATTAATATCATCTCCACCAAACAGGACAAGCTTGCATGTGTTATAGTTTTGGAGAAAAATGTGTTCATTTCATGTATGCGCAAAATGCCTTTGAAATGGCTTTAAAATGGATTTGGAGCATGGAGACGATTATCTCGGGATTGCAAGATAACCAAACAAAACTTTTAGTGGATTTCTACTTATTTTATTAAATATCATCTCCACCAAACAGAACAAGCTTGCATCTGTTATAGTTTTGGAGAAAAATGTGTTCATTTCATGTATGCGCGAAATGCCTTAAAAATGACTATAAAATGGATTTGGAGCATGGAGACGATTATCTCGGGATTGCAAGATAACCAAACAAAACTTTTAGTGGATTCTACTTATTTTATTAAATATCATCTCCACCAAACAGGACAAGCTTGCATCTGTTATAGTTTTGGAGAAAAATGTGTTCATTTCATGTATGCGCGAAATGCCTTAAAAATGGCTTTAAAATGGATTTGGAGCATGGAGACGATTATCTCGGGATTGCAAGATAACCAAACAAAACTTTTAGTGTATTTCTACTTATTTTATTAAATATCATCTCCACCAAACAGGACAAGCTTGCATCTGTTATAGTTTTGGAGAAAAATGTGTTCATTTCATGTATGCGCGAAATGCCTTAAAAATGGCTTTAAAATGGATTTGGAGCATGGAGACGATTATCTCGGGATTGCAAGATAACCAAACAAAACTTTTAGTGGATTTCTACTTATTTTATTAAATATCATCTCCACCAAACAGGACAAGCTTGCATGTGTTATAGTTTTGGAGAAAAATGTGTTCATTTCATGTATGCGCAAAATGCCTTTGAAATGGCTTTAAAATGGATTTGGAGCATGGAGACGATTATCTCGGGATTGCAAGATAACCAAACAAAACTTTTAGTGGATCTCTACTTATTTTATTAAATATCATCTCCACCAAACAGGACAAGCTTGCATCTGTTATAGTTTTGGAGAAAAATGTGTTCATTTCATGTATGCGCGAAATGCCTTAAAAATGGCTTTAAAATGGATTTGGAGCATGGAGACGATTATCTCGGGATTGCAAGATAACCAAACAAAACTTTTAGTGGATTTCTACTTATTTTATTAAATATCATCTCCACCAAACAGGACAAGCTTGCATCTGTTATAGTTTTGGAGAAAAATGTGTTCATTTCATGTATGCGCGAAATGCCTTAAAAATGGCTTTAAAATGGATTTGGAGCATGGAGACGATTATCTCGGGATTGCAAGATAACCAAACAAAACTTTTAGTGGATTTCTACTTATTTTATTAAATATCATCTCCACCAAACAGGACAAGCTTGCATCTGTTATAGTTTTGGAGAAAAATGTGTTCATTTCATGTATGCGCGAAATGCCTTAAAAATGGCTTTAAAATGGATTTGGAGCATGGAGACGATTATCTCGGGATTGCAAGATAACCATACAAAACTTTTAGTGGATTTCTACTTATTTTATTAAATATCATCTCCACCAAACAGGACAAGCTTGCATCTGTTATAGTTTTGGAGAAAAATGTGTTCATTTCATGTATGCGCGAAATGCCTTAAAATGGCTTTAAAATGGATTTGGAGCATGGAGACGATTATCTCGGGATTGCAAGATAACCAAACAAAACTTTTAGTGGATTTCTACTTATTTTATTAAATATCATCTCCACCAAACAGGACAAGCTTGCATCTGTTATAGTTTTGGAGAAAAATGTGTTCATTTCATGTATGCGCGAAATGCCTTAAAAATGGCTTTAAAATGGATTTGGAGCATGGAGACGATTATCTCGGGATTGCAATATAACCAAACAAAACTTTTAGTGGATTTCTACTTATTTTATTAAATATCATCTCCACCAAACAGGACAAGCTTGCATCTGTTATAGTTTTGGAGAAAAATGTGTTCATTTCATGTATGCGCGAAATGCCTTAAAAATGGCTTTAAAATGGATTTGGAGCATGGAGACGATTATCTCGGGATTGCAAGATAACCAAACAAAACTTTTAGTGGATTTCTACTTATTTTATTAAATATCATCTCCACCAAACAGGACAAGCTTGCATCTGTTATAGTTTTGGAGAAAAATGTGTTCATTTCATGTATGCGCGAAATGCCTTAAAAATGGCTTTAAAATGGATTTGGAGCATGGAGACGATTATCTCGGGATTGCAAGATAACCAAACAAAACTTTTAGTGGATTTCTACTTATTTTATTAAATATCATCTCCACCAAACAGGACAAGCTTGCATCTGTTATAGTTTTGGAGAAAAATGTGTTCATTTCATGTATGCGCGAAATGCCTTAAAAATGGCTTTAAAATGGATTTGGAGCATGGAGACGATTATCTCGGGATTGCAAGATAACCAAACAAAACTTTTAGTGGCTTTCTACTTATTTTATTAAATATCATCTCCACCAAACAGGACAAGCTTGCATCTGTTATAGTTTTGGAGAAAAATGTGTTCATTTCATGTATGCGCGAAATGCTTAAAAATGGCTTTAAAATGGATTTGGAGCATGGAGACGATTATCTCGGGATTGCAATATAACCAAACAAAACTTTTAGTGGATTTCTACTTATTTTATTAAATATCATCTCCACCAAACAGGACAAGCTTGCATGTGTTATAGTTTTGGAGAAAAATGTGTTCATTTCATGTATGCGCGAAATGCCTTAAAAATGGCTTTAAAATGGATTTGGAGCATGGAGACGATTATCTCGGGATTGCAAGATAACCAAACAAAACTTTTAGTGGATTTCTACTTATTTTATTAAATATCATCTCACCAAACAGGACAAGCTTGCATCTGTTATAGTTTTGGAGAAAAATGTGTTCATTTCATGTATGCGCGAAATGCCTTAAAAATGGCTTTAAAATGGATTTGGAGCATGGAGACGATTATCTCGGGATTGCAAGATAACCAAACAAAACTTTTAGTGGATTTCTACTTATTTTATTAAATATCATCTCCACCAAACAGGACAAGCTTGCATCTTTTATAGTTTTGGAGAAAAATGTGTTCATTTCATGTATGCGCGAAATGCCTTAAAAATGGCTTTAAAATGGATTTGGAGCATGGAGACGATTATCTCGGGATTGCAATATAACCAAACAAAACTTTTAGTGGATTTCTACTTATTTTATTAAATATCATCTCCACCAAACAGGACAAGCTTGCATCTGTTATAGTTTTGGAGAAAAATGTGTTCATTTCATGTATGCGCGAAATGCCTTAAAAATGGCTTTAAAATGGATTTGGAGCATGGAGACGATTATCTCGGGATTGCAAGATAACCAAACAAAACTTTTAGTGGATTTCTACTTATTTTATTAAATATCATCTCCACCAAACAGGACAAGCTTGCATCTGTTATAGTTTTGGAGAAAAATGTGTTCATTTCATGTATGCGCGAAATGCCTTAAAAATGGCTTTAAAATGGATTTGGAGCATGGAGACGATTATCTCGGGATTGCAAGATAACCAAACAAAACTTTTAGTGGATTTCTACTTATTTTATTAAATATCATCTCCACCAAACAGGACAAGCTTGCATCTGTTATAGTTTTGGAGAAAAATGTGTTCATTTCATGTATGCGCGAAATGCCTTAAAAATGGCTTTAAAATGGATTTGGAGCATGGAGACGATTATCTCGGGATTGCAATATAACCAAACAAAACTTTTAGTGGATTTCTACTTATTTTATTAAATATCATCTCCACCAAACAGGACAAGCTTGCATCTGTTATAGTTTTGGAGAAAAATGTGTTCATTTCATGTATGCGCGAAATGCCTTAAAAATGGCTTTAAAATGGATTTGGAGCATGGAGACGATTATCTCGGGATTGCAAGATAACCAAACAAAACTTTTAGTGGATTTCTACTTATTTTATTAAATATCATCTCCACCAAACAGGACAAGCTTGCATCTGTTATAGTTTTGGAGAAAAATGTGTTCATTTCATGTATGCGCGAAATGCCTTAAAAATGGCTTTAAAATGGATTTGGAGCATGGAGACGATTATCTCGGGATTGCAAGATAACCAAACAAAACTTTTAGTGGATTTCTACTTATTTTATTAAATATCATCTCCACCAAACAGGACAAGCTTGCATCTGTTATAGTTTTGAAGAAAAATGTGTTCATTTCATGTATGCGCGAAATGCCTTAAAAATGGCTTTAAAATGGATTTGGAGCATGGAGACGATTATCTCGGGATTGCAATATAACCAAACAAAACTTTTAGTGGATTTCTACTTATTTTATTAAATATCATCTCCACCAAACAGGACAAGCTTGCATCTGTTATAGTTTTGGAGAAAAATGTGTTCATTTCATGTATGCGCGAAATGCCTTAAAAATGGCTTTAACCCCTTAACGACCGCGGGCAGTAAAATTACGTCCTAAATGACATAATCTTACTGCCCGCGGTCCTCCGGCGGCAGCATGCCGCGATCGGCACACATCTCAGCTGATTTTCACAGCTGAGATGTGTGCCTGCTAGGCACGAGCAGAATCGTTATCTGCTCGTGCCGATTAACCCCTTATATGGCGCTGTCAATACATGACAGCGCCATTATAAGCGCGATTGCGGTAAGCATTTACTTACCACCCGAAACCGGAAGTCACGTGACGCGATCACGTGACTCCCGATAGTTGTCATGGTAGCACAGGGTCATGTGATGACTCCTGTACTACACATGACTTGGTTTCACTTTCGCTGTGCCCGGGGCACAGCAAAAGAGAAAGACAGCGTATCTGCTGTTTACAGCCTTGTGGCTGTGATCAGCAGATACTGCAGAGCGATCGGATTGCTGATCGCAATAGCCCCCTAGGGGGACTAGTAAAATAAAAAAAAAAAGTTAAAAAATAAGTTTTAAAAAATTAAAAAAAAACAAAAAAACCTAAAAGTTCAAATCACCCCCCATTCGCCCCATTGAAAATTAAAGGGTTAAAAAAATAAAAAATATACACACATTTGGTATCGCCGCGTTCAGAAACGCCCGATCTATCAAAATATAAAATCAATTAATCTGATCAGTAAACGGCGTAGCGGCAAAAAAATTCCAAACGCCAAAACGACGTTTTTTTGTCGCCACAACTTTTGCGCAAAATGCAATAAGAGGCGATCAAAACGTAGCATCTGCGCAAAAATGGTACCGTTAAAAACGTCAGCTCGAGACGCAAAAAATAAGCCGTCATTGAGCCTAAGATCCCGAAAAATGAGAACGCTACGGGTCACGGAATATGGCGTAAAACGTGCGCCACTTTTTTCGGACAAACTTCCGATTTTTTTTTAACCCCTTATATAAAAGTAAACCTATACATGTTTGGTGTCTACGAACTCGCACTGACCTGAGGCATCACACCCACACATCAGTTTTACCATATAGTGAACACAGTGAATAAAATATCTCAAAAACCATAGTGCTATCGCACTTTTTTTGCTATTTTTCAGCATTTGGAATTTTTTTCCCATTTTCTAGTACACAATATGGTAAAACTGATGGTTTCATTTAAAAGTACAGCTCGTTCCGCAAAAAATGAGCCCTCACATGACCATATTGACTGAAAAATAAAAAAGTTACGTCTCTCAGAAAAAGAATGGCGAAAAAAAAAAACGGAAAGCGAAAAATCGGCCGGTCGTGAAAGGGTTAAAATGGATTTGGAGCATGGAGACGATTATCTCGGGATTGCAAGATAACCAAACAAAACTTTTAGTGGATTTCTACTTATTTTATTAAATATCATCTCCACCAAACAGGACAAGCTTGCATGTGTTATAGTTTTGGAGAAAAATGTGTTCATTTCATGTATGCGCAAAATGCCTTTGAAATGGCTTTAAAATGGATTTGGAGCATGGAGACGATTATCTCAGGATGGCAATATAAACAAACGAAACTTTTAGTAGATTTCTACTTATTTTATTAAATATTATCTCCACCAAACAGGACAAGCTTGCATCTGTTATAGTTTTGGAGAAAAATGTGTTCATTTCATGTATAGGCGAAATGCCTTAAAAATGGCTTTAAAATGGATTTGGAGCATGGAGACGATTATCTCGGGATTGCAAGATAACCAAACAAAACTTTTAGTGGATTTCTACTTATTTTATTAAATATCATCTCCACCAAACAGGACAAGCTTGCATCTGTTATAGTTTTGGAGAAAAATGTGTTCATTTCATGTATGCGCGAAATGCCTTAAAAATGGCTTTAAAATGGATTTGGAGCATGGAGACGATTATCTCGGGATTGCAAGATAACCAAACAAAACTTTTAGTGGATTTCTACTTATTTTATTAAATATCATCTCCACCAAACAGGACAAGCTTGCATGTGTTATAGTTTTGGAGAAAAATGTGTTCATTTCATGTATGCGCAAAATGCCTTTGAAATGGCTTTAAAATGGATTTGGAGCATGGAGACGATTATCTCGGGATTGCAAGATAACCAAACAAAACTTTTAGTGGATTTCTACTTATTTTATTAAATATCATCTCCACCAAACAGAACAAGCTTGCATCTGTTATAGTTTTGGAGAAAAATGTGTTCATTTCATGTATGCGCGAAATGCCTTAAAAATGACTATAAAATGGATTTGGAGCATGGAGACGATTATCTCGGGATTGCAAGATAACCAAACAAAACTTTTAGTGGATTTCTACTTATTTTATTAAATATCATCTCCACCAAACAGGACAAGCTTGCATCTGTTATAGTTTTGGAGAAAAATGTGTTCATTTCATGTATGCGCGAAATGCCTTAAAAATGGGTTTAAAATGGATTTGGAGCATGGAGACGATTATCTCGGGATTGCAAGATAACCAAACAAAACTTTTAGTGTATTTCTACTTATTTTATTAAATATCATCTCCACCAAACAGGACAAGCTTGCATCTGTTATAGTTTTGGAGAAAAATGTGTTCATTTCATGTATGCGCGAAATGCCTTAAAAATGGCTTTAAAATGGATTTGGAGCATGGAGACGATTATCTCGGGATTGCAAGATAACCAAACAAAACTTTTAGTGGATTTCTACTTATTTTATTAAATATCATCTCCACCAAACAGGACAAGCTTGCATGTGTTATAGTTTTGGAGAAAAATGTGTTCATTTCATGTATGCGCAAAATGCCTTTGAAATGGCTTTAAAATGGATTTGGAGCATGGAGACGATTATCTCGGGATTGCAAGATAACCAAACAAAACTTTTAGTGGATCTCTACTTATTTTATTAAATATCATCTCCACCAAACAGGACAAGCTTGCATCTGTTATAGTTTTGGAGAAAAATGTGTTCATTTCATGTATGCGCGAAATGCCTTAAAAATGGCTTTAAAATGGATTTGGAGCATGGAGACGATTATCTCGGGATTGCAAGATAACCAAACAAAACTTTTAGTGGATTTCTACTTATTTTATTAAATATCATCTCCACCAAACAGGACAAGCTTGCATCTGTTATAGTTTTGGAGAAAAATGTGTTCATTTCATGTATGCGCGAAATGCCTTAAAAATGGCTTTAAAATGGATTTGGAGCATGGAGACGATTATCTCGGGATTGCAAGATAACCAAACAAAACTTTTAGTGGATTTCTACTTATTTTATTAAATATCATCTCCACCAAACAGGACAAGCTTGCATCTGTTATAGTTTTGGAGAAAAATGTGTTCATTTCATGTATGCGCGAAATGCCTTAAAAATGGCTTTAAAATGGATTTGGAGCATGGAGACGATTATCTCGGGATTGCAAGATAACCAAACAAAACTTTTAGTGGATTTCTACTTATTTTATTAAATATCATCTCCACCAAACAGGACAAGCTTGCATCTGTTATAGTTTTGGAGAAAAATGTGTTCATTTCATGTATGCGCGAAATGCCTTAAAAATGGCTTTAAAATGGATTTGGAGCATGGAGACGATTATCTCGGGATTGCAAGATAACCATACAAAACTTTTAGTGGATTTCTACTTATTTTATTAAATATCATCTCCACCAAACAGGACAAGCTTGCATCTGTTATAGTTTTGGAGAAAAATGTGTTCATTTCATGTATGCGCGAAATGCCTTAAAAATGGCTTTAAAATGGATTTGGAGCATGGAGACGATTATCTCGGGATTGCAAGATAACCAAACAAAACTTTTAGTGGATTTCTACTTATTTTATTAAATATCATCTCCACCAAACAGGACAAGCTTGCATCTGTTATAGTTTTGGAGAAAAATGTGTTCATTTCATGTATGCGCGAAATGCCTTAAAAATGGCTTTAAAATGGATTTGGAGCATGGAGACGATTATCTCGGGATTGCAATATAACCAAACAAAACTTTTAGTGGATTTCTACTTATTTTATTAAATATCATCTCCACCAAACAGGACAAGCTTGCATCTGTTATAGTTTTGGAGAAAAATGTGTTCATTTCATGTATGCGCGAAATGCCTTAAAAATGGCTTTAAAATGGATTTGGAGCATGGAGACGATTATCTCGGGATTGCAAGATAACCAAACAAAACTTTTAGTGGATTTCTACTTATTTTATTAAATATCATCTCCACCAAACAGGACAAGCTTGCATCTGTTATAGTTTTGGAGAAAAATGTGTTCATTTCATGTATGCGCGAAATGCCTTAAAAATGGCTTTAAAATGGATTTGGAGCATGGAGACGATTATCTCGGGATTGCAAGATAACCAAACAAAACTTTTAGTGGATTTCTACTTATTTTATTAAATATCATCTCCACCAAACAGGACAAGCTTGCATCTGTTATAGTTTTGGAGAAAAATGTGTTCATTTCATGTATGCGCGAAATGCCTTAAAAATGGCTTTAAAATGGATTTGGAGCATGGAGACGATTATCTCGGGATTGCAAGATAACCAAACAAAACTTTTAGTGGCTTTCTACTTATTTTATTAAATATCATCTCCACCAAACAGGACAAGCTTGCATCTGTTATAGTTTTGGAGAAAAATGTGTTCATTTCATGTATGCGCGAAATGCCTTAAAAATGGCTTTAAAATGGATTTGGAGCATGGAGACGATTATCTCGGGATTGCAATATAACCAAACAAAACTTTTAGTGGATTTCTACTTATTTTATTAAATATCATCTCCACCAAACAGGACAAGCTTGCATGTGTTATAGTTTTGGAGAAAAATGTGTTCATTTCATGTATGCGCGAAATGCCTTAAAAATGGCTTTAAAATGGATTTGGAGCATGGAGACGATTATCTCGGGATTGCAAGATAACCAAACAAAACTTTTAGTGGATTTCTACTTATTTTATTAAATATCATCTCCACCAAACAGGACAAGCTTGCATCTGTTATAGTTTTGGAGAAAAATGTGTTCATTTCATGTATGCGCGAAATGCCTTAAAAATGGCTTTAAAATGGATTTGGAGCATGGAGACGATTATCTCGGGATTGCAAGATAACCAAACAAAACTTTTAGTGGATTTCTACTTATTTTATTAAATATCATCTCCACCAAACAGGACAAGCTTGCATCTTTTATAGTTTTGGAGAAAAATGTGTTCATTTCATGTATGCGCGAAATGCCTTAAAAATGGCTTTAAAATGGATTTGGAGCATGGAGACGATTATCTCGGGATTGCAATATAACCAAACAAAACTTTTAGTGGATTTCTACTTATTTTATTAAATATCATCTCCACCAAACAGGACAAGCTTGCATCTGTTATAGTTTTGGAGAAAAATGTGTTCATTTCATGTATGCGCGAAATGCCTTAAAAATGGCTTTAAAATGGATTTGGAGCATGGAGACGATTATCTCGGGATTGCAAGATAACCAAACAAAACTTTTAGTGGATTTCTACTTATTTTATTAAATATCATCTCCACCAAACAGGACAAGCTTGCATCTGTTATAGTTTTGGAGAAAAATGTGTTCATGTCATGTATGCGCGAAATGCCTTAAAAATGGCTTTAAAATGGATTTGGAGCATGGAGACGATTATCTCGGGATTGCAAGATAACCAAACAAAACTTTTAGTGGATTTCTACTTATTTTATTAAATATCATCTCCACCAAACAGGACAAGCTTGCATCTGTTATAGTTTTGGAGAAAAATGTGTTCATTTCATGTATGCGCGAAATGCCTTAAAAATGGCTTTAAAATGGATTTGGAGCATGGAGACGATTATCTCGGGATTGCAATATAACCAAACAAAACTTTTAGTGGATTTCTACTTATTTTATTAAATATCATCTCCACCAAACAGGACAAGCTTGCATCTGTTATAGTTTTGGAGAAAAATGTGTTCATTTCATGTATGCGCGAAATGCCTTAAAAATGGCTTTAAAATGGATTTGGAGCATGGAGACGATTATCTCGGGATTGCAAGATAACCAAACAAAACTTTTAGTGGATTTCTACTTATTTTATTAAATATCATCTCCACCAAACAGGACAAGCTTGCATCTGTTATAGTTTTGGAGAAAAATGTGTTCATTTCATGTATGCGCGAAATGCCTTAAAAATGGCTTTAAAATGGATTTGGAGCATGGAGACGATTATCTCGGGATTGCAAGATAACCAAACAAAACTTTTAGTGGATTTCTACTTATTTTATTAAATATCATCTCCACCAAACAGGACAAGCTTGCATCTGTTATAGTTTTGGAGAAAAATGTGTTCATTTCATGTATGCGCGAAATGCCTTAAAAATGGCTTTAAAATAGATTTGGAGCATGGAGACGATTATCTCGGGATTGCAAGATAACCAAACAAAACTTTTAGTGGATTTCTACTTATTTTATTAAATATCATCTCCACCAAACAGGACAAGCTTGCATCTGTTATAGTTTTGGAGAAAAATGTGTTCATTTCATGTATGCGCGAAATGCCTTAAAAATGGCTTTAAAATGGATTTGGAGCATGGAGACGATTATCTCGGGATTGCAAGATAACCAAACAAAACTTTTAGTGGATTTCTACTTATTTTATTAAATATCATCTCCACCAAACAGGACAAGCTTGCATCTGTTATAGTTTTGGAGAAAAATGTGTTCATTTCATGTATGCGCGAAATGCCTTAAAAATGGCTTTAAAATGGATTTGGAGCATGGAGACGATTATCTCGGGATTGCAAGATAACCAAACAAAACTTTTAGTGGATTTCTACTTATTTTATTAAATATCATCTCCACCAAACAGGACAAGCTTGCATCTGTTATAGTTTTGGAGAAAAATGTGTTCATTTCATGTATGCGCGAAATGCCTTAAAAATGGCTTTAAAATGGATTTGGAGCATGGAGACGATTATCTCGGGATTGCAAGATAACCAAACAAAACTTTTAGTGGATTTCTACTTATTTTATTAAATATCATCTCCACCAAACAGGACAAGCTTGCATCTGTTATAGTTTTGGAGAAAAATGTGTTCATTTCATGTATGCGCGAAATGCCTTAAAAATGGCTTTAAAATGGATTTGGAGCATGGAGACGATTATCTCGGGATTGCAAGATAACCAAACAAAACTTTTAGTGGATTTCTACTTATTTTATTAAATATCATCTCCACCAAACAGGACAAGCTTGCATCTGTTATAGTTTTGGAGAAAAATGTGTTCATTTCATGTATGCGCGAAATGCCTTAAAAATGGCTTTAAAATGGATTTGGAGCATGGAGACGATTATCTCGGGATTGCAAGATAACCAAACAAAACTTTTAGTGGATTTCTACTTATTTTATTAAATATCATCTCCACCAAACAGGACAAGCTTGCATCTGTTATAGTTTTGGAGAAAAATGTGTTCATTTCATGTATGCGCGAAATGCCTTAAAAATGGCTTTAAAATGGATTTGGAGCATGGAGACGATTATCTCGGGATTGCAAGATAACCAAACAAAACTTTTAGTGGATTTCTACTTATTTTATTAAATATCATCTCCACCAAACAGGACAAGCTTGCATCTGTTATAGTTTTGGAGAAAAATGTGTTCATTTCATGTATGCGCGAAATGCCTTAAAAATGGCTTTAAAATGGATTTGGAGCATGGAGACGATTATCTCGGGATTGCAAGATAACCAAACAAAACTTTTAGTGGATTTCTACTTATTTTATTAAATATCATCTCCACCAAACAGGACAAGCTTGCATCTGTTATAGTTTTGGAGAAAAATGTGTTCATTTCATGTATGCGCGAAATGCCTTAAAAATGGCTTTAAAATGGATTTGGAGCATGGAGACGATTATCTCGGGATTGCAAGATAACCAAACAAAACTTTTAGTGGATTTCTACTTATTTTATTAAATATCATCTCCACCAAACAGGACAAGCTTGCATCTGTTATAGTTTTGGAGAAAAATGTGTTCATTTCATGTATGCGCGAAATGCCTTAAAAATGGCTTTAAAATGGATTTGGAGCATGGAGACGATTATCTCGGGATTGCAAGATAACTAGTGATGAGCGAGCATGCTTGTCACTACTCGGTACTCGCACGAGTATCACTGTACTCGGGCTGCTCGGCGGGGACCGAGTAATCTCGCGATACTCGTGCTTTACTCGTGGTCTTCATTTCTGCATGTTGGCGCTCTTTTGAGAGCCAGCCCTCATGCAGGGATTGGCTGGCAGACCACTGCAATGCCACAGCCCTGTTAGTTGTGGAATTGCAGTGATTGGCCGGCCTGCACAGCGTCACCGAGCCTTTATATAGGCCGGCGCGCTGTGCTCTGCTCACAGCTATTCTGACAGTGAGTGTAGGGAGAGTGTCGCTGATTCAGGGAAAGCTTTGCGGCCCTTTATAGTTAGTTCCGGAGCAGGGCTGCAAACAGTGTGACCAGAAGTCCTTCTCAGGACTATTCTAGTTGTATACAGGCAGGCAGGGTATAGCCAGGTCGGAGTACAGTAGCAGAGTCCTTCTCAGGACTATTGTTGCTATATACAGGCAGGGTATAGCCAGGTCGGAATACAGGCTAGTGACCAGAAGAGTCCTTGTCAGGACTATTGTAGCAGTATACAGGCAGGCAGGCAGGGTATATATAGCCATTCCTAGTGGTGACCGTATACCAGCCTTCATCATATCTGGGGCTGGTGTACACAGTGTAAAACAGTCCAGATAGTGTCAGACTTCTCAGTAATTGTCGCTCCTAAAAACCAGTTAGGTTCTTATTGCGTCCGTGCTTGCATTTAAAAACAGCACGTGTGTGGCAGTCGGTGGCAGGGTACAGGTGCGCGTTTTGCACAAACTATTATATAACGCACAAGTCTAGTGTATAATACACGTCAGTCAGCAGTGTCTGATAGTGTCAGACTTCTCAGTAATTGTCGCTCCTAAAAACCAGTTAGGTTCTTATTGCGTCCGTGCTTGCATTTAAAAACAGCACGTGTGTGGCAGTCGGTGGCAGGGTACAGGTGCGTGTTTTGCACAAACTATTATATAACGCACAAGTCTAGTGTATAATACACGTCAGTCAGCAGTGTCTGATAGTGTCAGACTTCTCAGTAATTGTCGCTCCTAAAAACCAGTTAGGTTCTTATTGCGTCCGTGCTTGCATTTAAAAACAGCACGTGTGTGGCAGTCGGTGGCAGGGTACAGGTGCGCGTTTTGCACAAACTATTATATAACGCACAAGTCTAGTGTATAATACACGTCAGTCAGCAGTGTCTGATAGTGTCAGACTTCTCAGTAATTGTCGCTCCTAAAAACCAGTTAGGTTCTTATTGCGTCCGTGCTTGCATTTAAAAACAGCACGTGTGTGGCAGTCGGTGGCAGGGTACAGGTGCGCGTTTTGCACAAACTATTATATAACGCACAAGTCTAGTGTATAATACACGTCAGTCAGCAGTGTCTGATAGTGTCAGACTTCTCAGTAATTGTCGCTCCTAAAAACCAGTTAGGTTCTTATTGCGTCCGTGCTTGCATTTAAAAACAGCACGTGTGTGGCAGTCGGTGGCAGGGTACAGGTGCGCGTTTTGCACAAACTATTATATAACGCACAAGTCTAGTGTATAATACACGTCAGTCAGCAGTGTCTGATAGTGTCAGACTTCTCAGTAATTGTCGCTCCTAAAAACCAGTTAGGTTCTTATTGCGTCCGTGCTTGCATTTAAAAACAGCACGTGTGTGGCAGTCGGTGGCAGGGTACAGGTGCGCGTTTTGCACAAACTATTATATAACGCACAAGTCTAGTGTATAATACACGTCAGTCAGCAGTGTCTGATAGTGTCAGACTTCTCAGTAATTGTCGCTCCTAAAAACCAGTTAGGTTCTTATTGCGTCCGTGCTTGCATTTAAAAACAGCACGTGTGTGGCAGTCGGTGGCAGGGTACAGGTGCGCGTTTTGCACAAACTATTATATAACGCACAAGTCTAGTGTATAATACACGTCAGTCAGCAGTGTCTGATAGTGTCAGACTTCTCAGTAATTGTCGCTCCTAAAAACCAGTTAGGTTCTTATTGCGTCCGTGCTTGCATTTAAAAACAGCACGTGTGTGGCAGTCGGTGGCAGGGTACAGGTGCGCGTTTTGCACAAACTATTATATAACGCACAAGTCTAGTGTATAATACACGTCAGTCAGCAGTGTCTGATAGTGTCAGACTTCTCAGTAATTGTCGCTCCTAAAAACCAGTTAGGTTCTTATTGCGTCCGTGCTTGCATTTAAAAACAGCACGTGTGTGGCAGTCGGTGGCAGGGTACAGGTGCGCGTTTTGCACAAACTATTATATAACGCACAAGTCTAGTGTATAATACACGTCAGTCAGCAGTGTCTGATAGTGTCAGACTTCTCAGTAATTGTCGCTCCTAAAAACCAGTTAGGTTCTTATTGCGTCCGTGCTTGCATTTAAAAACAGCACGTGTGTGGCAGTCGGTGGCAGCGTCAGGCTCCACGTTGTCCCTGGATAGAGACGTGCATGAGGGCCTCAAAACATTGTTCCCATTGCAAAGGAGTGGGTCTCCTGTCGTTGTAATGTCCATTCTGCAAAGAATGGGCGAAAAAATTTACCACTGGGGGTATACCTGAAACAAAGGCCTAAGTATTGCAATTTGTAACGGTCATCATCATGGTGGCGCATGAGGAGAAGGAGGAGCAGTCCAGCGATTAGCCAAACTCCAGAAGTGTGTACCCATGGGTGAGTGGAGGTACATGGCAAACTTTAAATTCCGCTCTCATTTGCTGGTGGTGTGGTGAAGTCTGGCCCAATCCAACCCTTGTTCATCTTGATCAGAGTCAGCTTGTCAGCATTTTCAGTTGACAGGCGGGTGCGTTTATCTGTAATGATTCCACCTGCGGCACTAAAAACACGCTCTGACAAAACGCTAGCAGCAGGGCAGGCCAGGCCTTCCAAGGCGTAGAGAGCCAATTCATGCCACGTGTCCAGCTTGGATACCCAATAATTGTAAGGCACAGAGGAATGTCGGAGTACAGTTGTTCGATCTGCAAGGTACTCCTTCAGCATCTGGGCAAACTTAGGATTTCTTGTGGCACTACCCCGCACCTCAGGGGCTGTGGTACGTGAGGGGCTGAGAAAACTGTCACACATCTTAAAGACTGTTCCCCTACCTCTGGCGGATTGGACTTGTGCCTCTCTCGGCTGTACGCCTCGGTTGTCCACTGATTCATGACCTATGCCGCTAGCGTTTTGTGAGGGGAATGCTTTGCCTACTTCCGTGACTATGGCCTTCTGGAACTGCTGCATTTTGCCTGACCTCTCCGCCTCGGGAATAAGAGACATAAAGTTCTCCTTTTAGCGTGGGTCTAACAGTGTTACCAACCAGTAATGATTGTCGGCCAAGATGTTCTTAACGCGAGGGTCACGAGACAGGCAGCTTACCATAAAGTCAGCCATGTGTGCCAGACTCTTAACAGCCATCACTTCAGTATCCTGAACGACACGATGACTGAACATGCTGTCCTCCTCCTCCTCATCATCTACCCTGTCCTCTGGCCAGCCACGCTGAACCGAGGATATGACTGCATGTCATATCCTCAATTTGGCCAGAGAGTTGCTCCATGTCTTCATCCTCCTCCTCGTCATAGTCCTCCACTGCACGTTGTGATGAGACGAGGCTGGGCTGTGTGTTATCATCACCCACACCCACTACTGTTTCTTGCTGAAACTCATCGCGCTCCGCCTGCAATGCATCATGTTTGTTTTCTGAGCAGAGACCATTTTAGAAGGCAGAGAAGCGGTATGGTGACGCTAATAATGTCGTCATCGCCGCTCACCATCTTGTTGTAGTCCTCAAAGTTTTGGCGGATGGTGCATAGGTCGGACATCCATCTCCACTCCTCAGGTGTTATGTGTGGAGTTTGACCCATTTCCCGACGGCTTAGGTGATGCAGGTACTCAACAACTGCCCTCTTCTGCTCACATATCCTGACCAACATGTGCAGAGTTGAATTCCAACGCGTGGGGACATCACACACCAGTCTGTGTGCCGGAAGATGCAAACGGCGTCTTAAGGCGGCAAGGCCGGCTGAAGCAGTAGGTGACTTTCGAAAATGTGCAGACAGGCGGCGAACTTTTACCAGCAGATCAGACAGCTCTGACTATGACTTTAGAAACCGCTGAACCTCGAGGTTGAGCACATGGGCCAAGCATGGAACATGTGTCAGCTGGCCTCGCCTCAAAGCCGCCACCAGGTTCCGGCCATTGTCACACACCACCTTTCCTGGCTTTAGGTTCAGAGTTGTGAGCCAGTGATCTGCCTGCTGTTTCAGAGCTGTCCACACCTCTTCTGCATTGTGGGGTTTGTCACCTATGCAGATTAGCTTCAGCACTGCCTGTTGCCGCTTCGCCGAGGCAGTGCTGCAGTGCTTCTGTGTCGCCCTGGACAAGCCAGGGGCCACAGAGCACAACACTTAAACACCCCACACTCCCTGCAGGCATATCATAGTCAAAACACAAAATCCTTGTTGCCTTCCCCAGGGGCTGTTGTCCACACCAGGGTGTGGAGCCAGGCGGTTGGTCTCCACCCACCGAGGAGGAGGGAAAACACAGGCAGTGAGAGTTAAGCTAAGGAAGTGGAAGGAGGAAAGTAGTAGAGAGGAGAAAAGTGACAGCAAAGAGCCTGAAGTTGGTCCGGGTGTGTGGCCTGGACAGGACAGCAAGGTTGGCAGGATGTGGTGACCGTCTGCAGTGGAGGCCGATTGGAGTCTGCCGTAAGGACCGTGGACGGGTGGTGACCCGGCCGTACCGGACCGGTATACAAAGCGAAGCCAGCACCATTGGCAGAGGACTTTCGGATCCCGGCAAGGCTTGGTGTCGCCGTGAATTTGCCAAATCCGTTATTGAAGGGGACCTCAGGGTTTCCAAACAGCCAAGTCCAGATAGAAGGCAACCGTACAACCGTGAAGGGGAGACACAGCCACCGGCAAGGGCAACCGTCTCCCAGGGCCAGCGCCTGTGGGCAAAAGGGGCTCCTCCGGCCCATATCCAGGTCAGGGAGCGGGTTACCGTTGGGAAACCATCACTACCAACACTTAACTTCGGTGCAGGGAGAGACAGTCATCACTAACCTGCAGGGAGGAACAACCGCAGCCGTCCGAGTGACCTGTCCATCCAGCCACTTGTTTTACCCTGAACTGTGTCATCATCATTGGGCTGAGTGAGTACCTCCGTGCCGTGCGGCACAGCGCTGCCCCTGCGACCATGCACTTCATCAGGCCCCGCAACCCGCCTGTCATCCATCTCTACCCCATCACCAGGCCCCGGGACAACCAACCCCCCTACCCACGTAGGGGAGAAATAACAACAAAGCTGCTCCCTGTCACAGGCTCCCGGGATCCCCGTCCAGAGCAGCGGTGGTGTCCACACAATCACCACAACCGTGGGTGGCGTCACGGACAATATCCCCAAAACCCAAACCACCCCTTTTCACTCACGGGCGAGTAGCGCCGCTCGAGTCCCCGGGATCCGGCCATCGCTCGAGCCAACGAGCAGCAGCAGCCGTAGAGCTGCGTCAGCCGGACCCGAGCAGTGGGAGAGCGCACCGTCCCCTCCTCCGCCAGCGACACTTACAGCTTGGGACTGGTGTGGAGGGTAAAGTGGATCAGGATGCGCAGGAGGAGGAGGAGGCTGAGGAGCATGACATTCCGGAGCTGTAGAGTGTGTGTGAAACCCTGACTGAGGTAGGGCCTGCAAAACTTGGTGTGTGAAGGACGTATTCCGTCCCTCGCTCAGACTGGGTCCCAGCTTGCACAATATTAACCCAGTGTGACGTCAACGAGATGTAGCGGCCTTGCCCACATGCACTTGTCCACGTGTCTGTGGTTAGGTGGACTTTGGCTGAAACAGCGTTGTTCCGGGCACGTGTGATGTTTTGTGACACGTGGTTAGTTATGCAATGCGGGGACGGCACACAGGGAGAAATAGTGGCGGCTGTGGACCGAGTAACGTGGGACAGCTGCCACCATCAGTTCGCGGAATGCTTCTGTCTCAACCAGCCTAAAAGGCAACATTTCCAGCGCAAGCAGTCGCGAAATGTTAGCATTTAGAACTGTGGCATGTGGGGTGTTGGCAGTGTATTTGCGCCTGCGCTCAAAGGTTTGCTGAATGGATAACTGAACGTTGCGCTGGGACAAGGACGTGCTTGATGATGGTGTTCTTTCTGCGTAGGCAACTGCAGGTGCAGGAGTGGAGGAGGCTTGTTCGCAGGCAGCATGGACAGGGGATTGGCTCGCATGCACAACCAGCGAAGACGTAGCAGTGACATCAGCAAGCACTGCTCCTCGACTCTGTTGTACTTCCCACAAAGTCGGGTGCTTGGCTGACATGTGCCTGATCATGCTGGTGGTGGTCAGGCTGCTAGTTTTGGTACCCCTGCTGATGCTGGCATGGCAGGTGTTGCAAATGGCCTTTTTAGAATCATCTGGAGCCAACTTAAAAAACTGCCAGTGTCAGAGTTCCTGGTTTTCCAGTTTTCTTTTGAAAGAGCTTGCCCTTTGTTAACATGGAGTTTTCTGTTATGTTGCCCTACTTCCTGTCCATCTGTTTAAAAGCCGCCCCTAAAGCTTAGTCCAGTGCCTGAGTATACTGCTTCCTGTGTGCTCCTGCCCTGCTGCTTTTGGTTCCTGATTGTTATTCGGATCCTCTTGGAAAACAACCGACACCGACTCTGGACTTCATCTGGTATCATCTAGCTGTACCTGGACTCCGTTTGCCGTCTTTGGTCGGAACTTCTGCCCGGTTCCTTCCGTTTAATACCACTCTGGACTCACATCACGTACAGACATTTTTCGACTTACCTATTGCCCTTTTGTGTCCCGGCTGCTGCGCATTTAGGGCTTCTGGGGTGATTGCCAGACAGTCCCTGTATAGGGGTTTGCTGTTGGTGGTCTCCCTGGGGGAGTCCGGTGCGCGGTACCGGGAATTCCCTTTCGCTCAGTCCCTGGAAGGTATTTCCTGTATTTATGTTCTACTGTGTTTTTGTTCCGTTTATGTACATATTTGCTGGTTGCATATTATAAATGTCTTGCACCAAGAACTCGTCTCTGGTTGTCATTGCCCTAACGCAATCGAAATCCTCAATACATACAATAGTATTACAGCCAGACTCGGGAAGACCTAACATTTGTACAGGCACCTTGTGTCGTGTTGTTCCGGGGAACAGTTGACTGACGTCTGCCTGGGGCCACCACTCTGCTTCTTACTGCCTGTTGTGATGCTACGCCTCCCTCCCCCTGTGCACTGCTGTCCTCGCTCTGCATATCCTCCTGCCAGGTTGGGTCAGTTACTGGATCATCCACCACGTCGTCTTCCTCTTCCGCACCCTGCTCCTCCTCCTGACTTCCTGACAATTGTGTCTCATCATCGGCCACCCCTTGTTGAGACACGTTGCCAACTTCGTGAGAACGTGGCTGCTCAAATATTTGTGCATCTGTACATACAATCTCGTCATGGCCCACTTCAACAGGAGCTGGCGAGAGGCCAGAATTTGTGAATGGAAACGTGAACGAACAGCTATTCCGAGTGTCCAAGTGTGGGATCAGTAATGTCCGTGGACGTGTACTCGGCCTGGTGGTAGGAAGGAGGATCAGGTTCTGAAATGTGCGGTGCAGTATCACGGCTACTGACACTTGACCGTGTGGAAGACAGAGTGTTTGTGGTGGTGCCAATCTGACTGGAAGCATTATCCGCTATCCAACTAACAACCTGTTGACACTGGTCTTGGTTCAAGAGGGGTGTACTGCTGCGGTCCCCAAGAATTTGGGACAGGACGTGCGAGCGACTAGATGTGGCCCTTTGTTGTGGCGAAATTAGAGCTTGCACACAACCTCGGTGTCTGCCTGCACCACCATCACGTCCACTTCCTTGTTCGTTGACAACGCCCTTGCGCATTTTGCAATGCTGTGCTGATGTGTATTCACTAGACTTGTGTGTTATATCCAAGTTTGTGCAAAACTCACACAAATGCAGCGGAAAGCTGCCACCAACAGGCACACACGTGCGGTTTTTAAATGCAAGCACGGAGGCACTAAGAACCTAACAGGTCTCTATCCAGGGACAACGTGGAGCCTCCCAATGTTTGGCTTCCCTGCCTAAGGGCTATACTATAATACACCCACTTCCTTCCAATGGGCACTTCAGGTTTACAGGCCTTCATGCACGTCTCTATCCAGGGACAACGTGGAGCCTCCCAATGTTTGGCTTCCCTGCCTAAGGGCTATACTATAATACACCCACTTCCTTCCAATGGGCACTTCAGGTTTACAGGCCTTCATGCACGTCTCTATCCAGGGACAACGTGGAGCCTCCCAATGTTTGGCTTCCCTGCCTAAGGGCTATACTATAATACACCCACTTCCTTCCAATGGGCACTTCAGGTTTACAGGCCTTCATGCACGTCTCTATCCAGGGACAACGTGGAGCCTCCCAATGTTTGGCTTCCCTGCCTAAGGGCTATACTATAATACACCCACTTCCTTCCAATGGGCACTTCAGGTTTACAGGCCTTCATGCACGTCTCTATCCAGGGACAACGTGGAGCCTCCCAATGTTTGGCTTCCCTGCCTAAGGGCTATACTATAATACACCCACTTCCTTCCAATGGGCACTTCAGGTTTACAGGCCTTCATGCACGTCTCTATCCAGGGACAACGTGGAGCCTCCCAATGTTTGGCTTCCCTGCCTAAGGGCTATACTATAATACACCCACTTCCTTCCAATGGGCACTTCAGGTTTACAGGCCTTCATGCACGTCTCTATCCAGGGACAACGTGGAGCCTCCCAATGTTTGGCTTCCCTGCCTAAGGGCTATACTATAATACACCCACTTCCTTCCAATGGGCACTTCAGGTTTACAGGCCCTCATGCACGTCTGTATGCAGGGGCATTGGTGAACCTCACAATTTAGGACTGCCCTGGCAAAGGAAAATACTACAAAGACTCACTTCCTCAAAATGGGCACATTAGACTCAAGAGGCCTTCATGTACGTCTCTTCTCAGGGACATCGGAGTGCCACACAATGTTTTCACGTAAAATCTTTCATGTATTGATCTCAAAAAGTAACATACACCAGCTCTATCTCACTATTGGGTATGTGCCCTTAACATTTCCGCCATGAAAAATCATTTTGGGGTCATTTTGGAAGGTTTTCTGGTGAGTCCGTAAAAATGGCGTAAAACGCGGACAAAATTGTTCACAGCTGTGACTTTTCAGTGATAAATGCTTCAAGGGGTCTTCCCCATGCTGTTGCCATGTCATTTGAGCACTCTTCTGAGACTTTTGTGACATTTTTAGGGTTTCTCCATGCTGCCGGGAGGTCATTTCACAAAAATACTCGGGTCTCCCATAGGATAACATTGGGCTCGTTGCTCGGGCCGAGTACACGAGTATCTTGGGAGGCTCGGCCCGAGCTTCGAGCACCCGAGCTTTTTAGTACTCGCTCATCACTAAAGATAACCAAACAAAACTTTTAGTGGATTTCTACTTATTTTATTAAATATCATCTCCACCAAACAGGACAAGCTTGCATCTGTTATAGTTTTGGAGAAAAATGTGTTCATTTCATGTATGCGCGAAATGCCTTAAAAATGGCTTTAAAATGGATTTGGAGCATGGAGACGATTATCTCGGGATTGCAAGATAACCAAACAAAACTTTTAGTGGATTTCTACTTATTTTATTAAATATCATCTCCACCAAACAGGACAAGCTTGCATCTGTTATAGTTTTGGAGAAAAATGTGTTCATTTCATGTATGCGCGAAATGCCTTAAAAATGGCTTTAAAATGGATTTGGAGCATGGAGACGATTATCTCGGGATTGCAAGATAACCAAACAAAACTTTTAGTGGATTTCTACTTATTTTATTAAATATCATCTCCACCAAACAGGACAAGCTTGCATCTGTTATAGTTTTGGAGAAAAATGTGTTCATTTCATGTATGCGCGAAATGCCTTAAAAATGGCTTTAAAATGGATTTGGAGCATGGAGACGATTATCTCGGGATTGCAAGATAACCAAACAAAACTTTTAGTGGATTTCTACTTATTTTATTAAATATCATCTCCACCAAACAGGACAAGCTTGCATCTGTTATAGTTTTGGAGAAAAATGTGTTCATTTCATGTATGCGCGAAATGCCTTAAAAATGGCTTTAAAATGGATTTGGAGCATGGAGACGATTATCTCGGGATTGCAAGATAACCAAACAAAACTTTTAGTGGATTTCTACTTATTTTATTAAATATCATCTCCACCAAACAGGACAAGCTTGCATCTGTTATAGTTTTGGAGAAAAATGTGTTCATTTCATGTATGCGCGAAATGCCTTAAAAATGGCTTTAAAATGGATTTGGAGCATGGAGACGATTATCTCGGGATTGCAATATAACCAAACAAAACTTTTAGTGGATTTCTACTTATTTTATTAAATATCATCTCCACCAAACAGGACAAGCTTGCATCTGTTATAGTTTTGGAGAAAAATGTGTTCATTTCATGTATGCGCGAAATGCCTTAAAAATGGCTTTAAAATGGATTTGGAGCATGGAGACGATTATCTCGGGATTGCAAGATAACCAAACAAAACTTTTAGTGGATTTCTACTTATTTTATTAAATATCATCTCCACCAAACAGGACAAGCTTGCATCTGTTATAGTTTTGGAGAAAAATGTGTTCATTTCATGTATGCGCGAAATGCCTTAAAAATGGCTTTAAAATGGATTTGGAGCATGGAGACGATTATCTCGGGATTGCAAGATAACCAAACAAAACTTTTATTGGATTTCTACTTATTTTATTAAATATCATCTCCACCAAACAGGACAAGCTTGCATCTGTTATAGTTTTGGAGAAAAATGTGTTCATTTCATGTATGCGCGAAATGCCTTAAAAATGGCTTTAAAATGGATTTGGAGCATGGAGACGATTATCTCGGGATTGCCAGATAACCAAACAAAACTTTTAGTGGATTTCTACTTATTTTATTAAATATCATCTCCACCAAACAGGACAAGCTTGCATCTGTTATAGTTTTGGAGAAAAATGTGTTCATTTCATGTATGCGCGAAATGCCTTAAAAATGGCTTTAAAATGGATTTGGAGCATGGAGACGATTATCTCGGGATTGCAAGATAACCAAACAAAACTTTTAGTGGATTTCTACTTATTTTATTAAATATCATCTCCACCAAACAGGACAAGCTTGCATCTGTTATAGTTTTGGAGAAAAATGTGTTCATTTCATGTATGCGCGAAATGCCTTAAAAATGGCTTTAAAATGGATTTGGAGCATGGAGACGATTATCTCGGGATTGCAAGATAACCAAACAAAACTTTTAGTGGATTTCTACTTATTTTATTAAATATCATCTCCACCAAACAGGACAAGCTTGCATCTGTTATAGTTTTGGAGAAAAATGTGTTCATTTCATGTATGCGCGAAATGCCTTAAAAATGGCTTTAAAATGGATTTGGAGCATGGAGACGATTATCTCGGGATTGCAAGATAACCAAACAAAACTTTTAGTGGATTTCTACTTATTTTATTAAATATCATCTCCACCAAACAGGACAAGCTTGCATCTGTTATAGTTTTGGAGAAAAATGTGTTCATTTCATGTATGCGCGAAATGCCTTAAAAATGGCTTTAAAATGGATTTGGAGCATGGAGACGATTATCTCGGGATTGCAAGATAACCAAACAAAACTTTTAGTGGATTTCTACTTATTTTATTAAATATCATCTCCACCAAACAGGACAAGCTTGCATCTGTTATAGTTTTGGAGAAAAATGTGTTCATTTCATGTATGCGCGAAATGCCTTAAAAATGGCTTTAAAATGGATTTGGAGCATGGAGACGATTATCTCGGGATTGCAAGATAACCAAACAAAACTTTTAGTGGATTTCTACTTATTTTATTAAATATCATCTCCACCAAACAGGACAAGCTTGCATCTGTTATAGTTTTGGAGAAAAATGTGTTCATTTCATGTATGCGCGAAATGCCTTAAAAATGGCTTTAAAATGGATTTGGAGCATGGAGACGATTATCTCGGGATTGCAATATAACCAAACAAAACTTTTAGTGGATTTCTACTTATTTTATTAAATATCATCTCCACCAAACAGGACAAGCTTGCATCTGTTATAGTTTTGGAGAAAAATGTGTTCATTTCATGTATGCGCGAAATGCCTTAAAAATGGCTTTAAAATGGATTTGGAGCATGGAGACGATTATCTCGGGATTGCAAGATAACCAAACAAAACTTTTAGTGGATTTCTACTTATTTTATTAAATATCATCTCCACCAAACAGGACAAGCTTGCATCTGTTATAGTTTTGGAGAAAAATGTGTTCATTTCATGTATGCGCGAAATGCCTTAAAAATGGCTTTAAAATGGATTTGGAGCATGGAGACGATTATCTCGGGATTGCAAGATAACCAAACAAAACTTTTAGTGGATTTCTACTTATTTTATTAAATATCATCTCCACCAAACAGGACAAGCTTGCATCTGTTATAGTTTTGAAGAAAAATGTGTTCATTTCATGTATGCGCGAAATGCCTTAAAAATGGCTTTAAAATGGATTTGGAGCATGGAGACGATTATCTCGGGATTGCAAGATAACCAAACAAAACTTTTAGTGGATTTCTACTTATTTTATTAAATATCATCTCCACCAAACAGGACAAGCTTGCATCTGTTATAGTTTTTGAGAAAAATGTGTTCATTTCATGTATGCGCGAAATGCCTTAAAAATGGCTTTAAAATGGATTTGGAGCATGGAGACGATTATCTCGGGATTGCAATATAACCAAACAAAACTTTTAGTGGATTTCTACTTATTTTATTAAATATCATCTCCACCAAACAGGACAAGCTTGCATCTGTTATAGTTTTGGAGAAAAATGTGTTCATTTCATGTATGCGCGAAATGCCTTAAAAATGGCTTTAAAATGGATTTGGAGCATGGAGACGATTATCTCGGGATTGCAAGATAACCAAACAAAACTTTTAGTGGATTTCTACTTATTTTATTAAATATCATCTCCACCAAACAGGACAAGCTTGCATCTGTTATAGTTTTGGAGAAAAATGTGTTCATTTCATTTTTTGCGCGAAATGCCTTAAAAATGGCTTTAAAATGGATTTGGAGCATGGAGACGATTATCTCGAGATTGCAAGATAACCAAACAAAACTTTTAGTGGATTTCTACTTATTTTATTAAATATCATCTCCACCAAACAGGACAAGCTTGCATCTGTTATAGTTTTGGAGAAAAATGTGTTCATTTCATGTATGCGCGAAATGCCTTAAAAATGGCTTTAAAATGGATTTGGAGCATGGAGACGATTATCTCAGGATTGCAATATAACCAAACAAAACTTTTAGTGGATTTCTACTTATTTTATTAAATATCATCTCCACCAAACAGGACAAGCTTGCATCTGTTATAGTTTTGGAGAAAAATGTGTTCATTTCATGTATGCGCGAAATGCCTTAAAAATGGCTTTAAAATGGATTTGGAGCATGGAGACGATTATCTCGGTATTGCAAGATAACCAAACAAAACTTTTAGTGGATTTCTACTTATTTTATTAAATATCATCTCCACCAAACAGGACAAGCTTGCATCTGTTATAGTTTTGGAGAAAAATGTGTTCATTTCATGTATGCGCGAAATGCCTTAAAAATGGCTTTAAAATGGATTTGGAGCATGGAGACGATTATCTCGGGATTGCAAGATAACCAAACAAAACTTTTAGTGGATTTCTACTTATTTTATTAAATATCATCTCCACCAAACAGGACAAGCTTGCATCTGTTATAGTTTTGGAGAAAAATGTGTTCATTTCATGTATGCGCGAAATGCCTTAAAAATGGCTTTAAAATGGATTTGGAGCATGGAGACGATTATCTCGGGATTGCAAGATAACCAAACAAAACTTTTAGTGGATTTCTACTTATTTTATTAAATATCATCTCCACCAAACAGGACAAGCTTGCATCTGTTATAGTTTTGGAGAAAAATGTGTTCATTTCATGTATGCGCGAAATGCCTTAAAAATGGCTTTAAAATGGATTTGGAGCATGGAGACGATTATCTCGGGATTGCAATATAACCAAACAAAACGTTTAGTGGATTTCTACTTATTTTATTAAATATCATCTCCACCAAGCAGGACAAGCTTGCATCTGTTATAGTTTTGGAGAAAAATGTGTTCATTTCATGTATGCGCGAAATGCCTTAAAAATGGCTTTAAAATGGATTTGGAGCATGGAGACGATTATCTCGGGATTGCAAGATAACCAAACAAAACTTTTAGTGGATTTCTACTTATTTTATTAAATATCATCTCCACCAAACAGGACAAGCTTGCATCTGTTATAGTTTTGGAGAAAAATGTGTTCATTTCATGTATGCGCGAAATGCCTTAAAAATGGCTTTAAAATGGATTTGGAGCATGGAGACGATTATCTCGGGATTGCAAGATAACCAAACAAAACTTTTAGTGGATTTCTACTTATTTTATTAAATATCATCTCCACCAAACAGGACAAGCTTGCATCTGTTATAGTTTTGGAGAAAAATGTGTTCATTTCATGTATGCGCGAAATGCCTTAAAAATGGCTTTAAAATGGATTTGGAGCATGGAGACGATTATCTCGGGATTGCAAGATAACCAAACAAAACTTTTAGTGGATTTCTACTTATTTTATTAAATATCATCTCCACCAAACAGGACAAGCTTGCATCTGTTATAGTTTTGGAGAAAAATGTGTTCATTTCATGTATGCGCGAAATGCCTTAAAAATGGCTTTAAAATGGATTTGGAGCATGGAGACGATTATCTCGGGATTGCAAGATAACCAAACAAAACTTTTAGTGGATTTCTACTTATTTTATTAAATATCATCTCCACCAAACAGGACAAGCTTGCATCTGTTATAGTTTTGGAGAAAAATGTGTTCATTTCATGTATGCGCGAAATGCCTTAAAAATGGCTTTAAAATGGATTTGGAGCATGGAGACGATTATCTCGGGATTGCAATATAACCAAACAAAACTTTTAGTGGATTTCTACTTATTTTATTAAATATCATCTCCACCAAACAGGACAAGCTTGCATCTGTTATAGTTTTGGAGAAAAATGTGTTCATTTCATGTATGCGCGAAATGCCTTAAAAATGGCTTTAAAATGGATTTGGAGCATGGAGACGATTATCTCGGGATTGCAAGATAACCAAACAAAAGTTTTAGTGGATTTCTACTTATTTTATTAAATATCATCTCCACCAAACAGGACAAGCTTGCATCTGTTATAGTTTTGGAGAAAAATGTGTTCATTTCATGTATGCGCGAAATGCCTTAAAAATGGCTTTAAAATGGATTTGGAGCATGGAGACGATTATCTCGGGATTGCAAGATAACCAAACAAAACTTTTAGTGGATTTCTACTTATTTTATTAAATATCATCTCCACCAAACAGGACAAGCTTGCATCTGTTATAGTTTTGGAGAAAAATGTGTTCTTTTCATGTATGCGCGAAATGCCTTAAAAATGGCTTTAAAATGGATTTGGAGCATGGAGACGATTATCTCGGGATTGCAAGATAACCAAACAAAACTTTTAGTGGATTTCTACTTATTTTATTAAATATCATCTCCACCAAACAGGACAAGCTTGCATCTGTTATAGTTTTGGAGAAAAATGTGTTCATTTCATGTATGCGCGAAATGCCTTAAAAATGGCTTTAAAATGGATTTGGAGCATGGAGACGATTATCTCGGGATTGCAAGATAACCAAACAAAACTTTTAGTGGATTTCTACTTATTTTATTAAATATCATCTCCACCAAACAGGACAAGCTTGCATCTGTTATAGTTTTGGAGAAAAATGTGTTCATTTCATGTATGCGCGAAATGCCTTAAAAATGGCTTTAAAATGGATTTGGAGCATGGAGACGATTATCTCGGGATTGCAAGATAACCAAACAAAACTTTTAGTGGATTTCTACTTATTTTATTAAATATCATCTCCACCAAACAGGACAAGCTTGCATCTGTTATAGTTTTGGAGAAAAATGTGTTCATTTCATGTATGCGCGAAATGCCTTAAAAATGGCTTTAAAATGGATTTGGAGCATGGAGACGATTATCTCGGGATTGCAAGATAACCAAACAAAACTTTTAGTGGATTTCTACTTATTTTATTAAATATCATCTCCACCAAACAGGACAAGCTTGCATCTGTTATAGTTTTGGAGAAAAATGTGTTCATTTCATGTATGCGCGAAATGCCTTAAAAATGGCTTTAAAATGGATTTGGAGCATGGAGACGATTATCTCGGGATTGCAAGATAACCAAACAAAACTTTTAGTGGATTTCTACTTATTTTATTAAATATCATCTCCACCAAACAGGACAAGCTTGCATCTGTTATAGTTTTGGAGAAAAATGTGTTCATTTCATGTATGCGCGAAATGCCTTAAAAATGGCTTTAAAATGGATTTGGAGCATGGAGACGATTATCTCGGGATTGCAAGATAACCAAACAAAACTTTTAGTGGATTTCTACTTATTTTATTAAATATCATCTCCACCAAACAGGACAAGCTTGCATCTGTTATAGTTTTGGAGAAAAATGTGTTCATTTCATGTATGCGCGAAATGCCTTAAAAATGGCTTTAAAATGGATTTGGAGCATGGAGACGATTATCTCGGGATTGCAAGATAACCAAACAAAACTTTTAGTGGATTTCTACTTATTTTATTAAATATCATCTCCACCAAACAGGACAAGCTTGCATCTGTTATAGTTTTGGAGAAAAATGTGTTCATTTCATGTATGCGCGAAATGCCTTAAAAATGGCTTTAAAATGGATTTGGAGCATGGAGACGATTATCTCGGGATTGCAAGATAACCAAACAAAACTTTTAGTGGATTTCTACTTATTTTATTAAATATCATCTCCACCAAACAGGACAAGCTTGCATCTGTTATAGTTTTGGAGAAAAATGTGTTCATTTCATGTATGCGCGAAATGCCTTAAAAATGGCTTTAAAATGGATTTGGAGCATGGAGACGATTATCTCGGGATTGCAAGATAACCAAACAAAACTTTTAGTGGATTTCTACTTATTTTATTAAATATCATCTCCACCAAACAGGACAAGCTTGCATCTGTTATAGTTTTGGAGAAAAATGTGTTCATTTCATGTATGCGCGAAATGCCTTAAAAATGGCTTTAAAATGGATTTGGAGCATGGAGACGATTATCTCGGGATTGCAAGATAACCAAACAAAACTTTTAGTGGATTTCTACTTATTTTATTAAATATCATCTCCACCAAACAGGACAAGCTTGCATCTGTTATAGTTTTGGAGAAAAATGTGTTCATTTCATGTATGCGCGAAATGCCTTAAAAATGGCTTTAAAATGGATTTGGAGCATGGAGACGATTATCTCGGGATTGCAAGATAACCAAACAAAACTTTTAGTGGATTTCTACTTATTTTATTAAATATCATCTGCACCAAACAGGACAAGCTTGCATCTGTTATAGTTTTGGAGAAAAATGTGTTCATTTCATGTATGCGCGAAATGCCTTAAAAATGGCTTTAAAATGGATTTGGAGCATGGAGACGATTATCTCGGGATTGCAATATAACCAAACAAAACTTTTAGTGGATTTCTACTTATTTTATTAAATATCATCTCCACCAAACAGGACAAGCTTGCATCTGTTATAGTTTTGGAGAAAAATGTGTTCATTTCATGTATGCGCGAAATGCCTTAAAAATGGCTTTAAAATGGATTTGGAGCATGGAGACGATTATCTCGGGATTGCAAGATAACCAAACAAAACTTTTAGTGGATTTCTACTTATTTTATTAAATATCATCTCCACCAAACAGGACAAGCTTGCATCTGTTATAGTTTTGGAGAAAAATGTGTTCATTTCATGTATGCGCGAAATGCCTTAAAAATGGCTTTAAAATGGATTTGGAGCATGGAGACGATTATCTCGGGATTGCAATATAACCAAACAAAACTTTTAGTGGATTTCTACTTATTTTATTAAATATCATCTCCACCAAACAGGACAAGCTTGCATCTGTTATAGTTTTGGAGAAAAATGTGTTCATTTCATGTATGCGCGAAATGCCTTAAAAATGGCTTTAAAATGGATTTGGAGCATGGAGACGATTATCTCGGGATTGCAAGATAACCAAACAAAACTTTTAGTGGATTTCTACTTATTTTATTAAATATCATCTCCACCAAACAGGACAAGCT